>NW_010235853.1:19380-19581 GCF_000690775.1 Eurypyga helias
GCACCTTTCCGTTCGGGGGTCTGCAGGACCCTTCACCTCCCGAGACACAGAGGTGCACACATGCCTTGGCAAGGTCATTCCCGCTGCGCTCCACAACGCCGGGTGCACGTACCCCCGCGCAGGCCCCAACCACCTCACGCCCCACCGCGCACGCGCGCCGCCCAGCACCCGCAGCGCCCCAGGCGCATGCGCATCCATCCC
>NW_010235854.1:0-4640 GCF_000690775.1 Eurypyga helias
TAGCCGGAGTTAAACCATGACACGTTTCCAAATTAGAAGCCATTCCATTCTGCAGACATTTTTTGCAAAGCTACCACAGGTATGGTTCAGAAAGATACCCAAACACCTGCCTAAGCATCAGACCATGCCTTCTTTAAAGTTAGATACAAACTTAAACATGCTTCACTGAACCCACCTATCTTCAGAAAAATGTAGACTTCAAGTGAGCGAGAGGTAGAATATTTACCAAAGAAGCAATGACACTAAAAGGACATTTCAGTTAGTTGCAAGGCACAAGCTGTGCCGCAGGATGCTTTCAGAAGAAACAAAGGCCATGTACCCATGGGAGATGAAAACAGACTCATGCAAAACAGCGTCATCGTGTTGGCACTGAGTACTTACTAGAAGTGTGGAGCAGAGACACTGACTTAGAGAGTGAAAGGGCCTGAAGGAGGGATCGACCACTGTTCATGAGCACACCATCTACAGAGCAGGGACATATCCTTTACTGTTACAGCCTGGTAATGCCTTCTTGAATAAAAGCAGGTAGTTTTAAACCTGAGCATACTGAAAAGCTTCCATCAGAAACAGACTGTGATTTCCCACTTTTTTTCCTCAGAGTTTGTGAGAGAAAGACCGTCCTGTTGCTATCCTGCATTCATCTGCTTTGGGTTATGATTCACTGCAATGTGCAAGGTCACCTACACCTCCCTCCTGCACAGCCAAGCCCTGAACCAAAGTGCTGGCAGCTGGGCAGAGAGGAAGGGGCAAGTTTTCAGTGTGCAGACACCTGCACAGACCCAGACACAATCCTGCTACAGCCCACAGAGATCAGGGTGAACTATCTGACCTAGCTTCTTGGACCAAGCTCTTGGGCTAGTCCCATACCCAGATGGGACTGCTCAACGTGAGTGCAGCTGTGCCTCCTCACACAGTAATCACCCCTGTCAGCTGCCAAACACTCTGTTCAATATTCCTGTCCCCACAAAATGCTGGCAAGGAAAGGATGAGGCAGGAGGTGCTGGTGGCAGGGAAGCGCTAGCAGGAACCTCTGCAGACCACCACCCTCCCTCCCAGAAGCACACTGCATCTGTTAAGTGGGCTGCAGAACAGCCTGTTTCCCAAGCATGGGTGAGAAAGTGTTTCCACCTACTCCACAAGACAGTGAAAGAAAGGTCCGGCACTGACTGTCCCAGGAGGAATGGGACAAAGAATGAGGAAGAGAGAGGCGCTAGCCCAAATCAGGTCAGAGAAGGTAATGGTGCCTGGACAAGGGGCTGTCACACCAACAGCCCCTCAGCTATGAAGTCAAAGGAATTCTGTTTTAACTTCAAGCACACACCACGGGGCTTTCCTGATCTGTCATCCTCTACTTCTGTGACATACTACTCTCTTTTTCTTCTGCCTTGTTTTGCCGAAGACTTCTCACCTAATCTGTTTGATACAAGTGGTTACAAATACATAAAGTGCTGGGAAACAATATAACACAATTGTGTGCTGCAAACCACAGTAGACACTCCTCCTTAAAGGGGACATAAAATCTAACAGTGAATTTGAGCAAACACAAAGAAATTATTTGCTGCACTGCTTAGCAGAGTTTCTTAAGGAAAAACCGTGTCTGCAGTCACTATATATCTGCACATCAGCTTTCTCCATCTCACCCTCCCAACAGCTTTTGATTTGTTAACTAGTTTCAAATATTTTTACAACTTTTATGTGTTTTCAGGTACAGTGCCACAGAACCACAGAATGCTTTGGGTAGGAAGGAACCTTTCCAACATCACCTAGTCCAACTCCCCTGCCATGTGCAGGGACACCTTACATCAGGTTCTCAAAGTCCCATGCAATCTGAGCTTAAACACTTCCAATGATGGGGCACCCACAACTTCTCTGGGTGTCCATCCCATCTGGTTCACTGTAACTCACATATCCTGCCTCTTGCTCAGAAACAGTGGAAACCTAAAGGTACACTGTAGGGAGAGACAAGCTGGAAGTATGGCACTGGACAAGGTTATAGGTAAAGAGGTCAAGTGTCTTGAAATGCAAGTGTTTTGTAAGTGATGTGTTCTGTATGAAAAGCACAGTATATATATTTCATGCTTCGCATGGTTTTCAAATATAAACCATGCCCTGATTGCGAAAAGTGCGGGTTGTCTTCTAACTATGGAAGTGTGCCTATAAATCAAGTGTATTAGAATCAATTTGTAAATAAATTACAAGCTTCTTGCAGAGACATCTCTGACTCCAGTTGATGGAGAGAGTGGGTTTTGCTCCCCAGCCTGTGGAGATTACAACAGCCCATCCAAGTTTCAGAGCTTCCCTGGGAAGCTGGGGCTATCTGCCCTCTTTGATGCATCTTCAGTGTCATCCTGCCAAGCACCCAGTGAGAGGCTGGGGTAAGGATTTTTGCCTTGCCATTACTTTTTCTGACTAATGCTGTCCCAGTTTGTGTGTCCTCCCAAGGATCATCTTCTGTATCAGAGGAAGTTGTGACAGGGCAGTAGATGGAAGAAGCACAAGGGATGATGGTAGGGGTACCCGAAGGCAACTGAACTTGGCTTTCATGCACATTGGTGAGGTCCGTGTACAGGACAGGCCTGACTAAAGCTGTCAGCACTGGGCCTGAAGCAGGCAGCCACGGGATGAGGCTGTGCCGGTGCAAAGCCAGAACACTGACCTTCATTCAAATCCCCAACTGTTAAGTCCTGAGCAATGCGAGGTCTTCCTAAAAAACCTTTTGGCGAGGAGCAGGAATAGGAGCGCGACCGAATCCCAGACAGTGTGCATTCCTACAAGAAATTGCAGCAAATTAAAACTTGTTTTGTTTTGAAATGTATCAGCAGCAGAAACAAACCACATCAGTGAACAGAATTTCTGAAAGAAAGATGTCTGACAACACACATATATTTTCAAGGCTTCATTAAAACTTTGTTGAAGTTGAAGTACAATCTTTGACGATTTCATTTGAATTCTCAGGAATTCTGTCATACTCCCACCATTATAAATTTTTCTGTGTTACAGGAAATAATTTGTGGGTGCAAGTTAGACTAAGAGACAGCATACATTCTTCCCCAGTTTGGTGCTATGTGACATCCAAACAGTGTTGCTGGCCAATATATCTGATGACCAAGCTATCTTACCAAGGGAGCCATTAATCTTAGTATTTTCATACCACAAGAACATTCGTAGACTAATACCCCCCTGCCTTGGTAATTATTAATGTCAGAGTTTCCAAAGAAAGGAGTTTGCCTCTTTCTCCTTCCTCCCTGTCAGGTTTTTTTATTGTGCGTGAAAAGATTTTTCCAATCCTCAAATATATCAATGATAAGGCTTGAAAGGAAACCCTCTGATTTTTGATACATCATTTGGATAATTTAGAAAACCATAACAGAGAGGAGAGACTTGTACTGGTGAATGCACAAAACCCAACTGAATTTCCCTGTTCCCTGTGTCTAGCAATTGCTTTGAAACAGGCAGCAGGCTGCTCTTATACTTTACAAACCTGTTATCCTTTCACATAACTATAGCTGGTTAAACATTTCCTCACTAAATTTATTTTGGTTAGAAAATGCTGAGTCACTGAACCTGAGACATTTCCTTTGAAATGCTTCTGGTAAATTATGGGGTTTTTCTCAAAGCTGAAGTGAATCTTTGCTGGACTCTTCCCATAGCTACTGCCGAGCCCAGCCTGCAACCAGGGAGGTCTGGCTCCACAACCCTATGCATGATGCTGTCCAGAGGGACTAGCAAGGCCAACTGGGAACTCATTTTTCTCCTGCAGATTAGGAAGTTTGTCTCATGTTTTCAGTGATTTACTTAAAAGGAAAACAACACAAACCAAGATAGTATCAAATACCTTGGGCTGCAGACTGGTAGATAAGTCTAATCCATCTCTGCTACAAGCCATGGCCGCTGAAGAGCCAAGAGGAGGGTAGTGAACATGGGATCTGTCCAAAACACCTCCACTTCCGCCATCTACTTCAAGGTCATCGAGACTAGAACTGAAGCAGACAACAAAGTCTTTAATTCCCATGAATTTCAGTACAATCCATCTCAACCTTTATGCAATACACAAAGATACTGCTGTGTACTCCTATCAATGACAACCCAAACTACAGTGATTATGTTAGGTAAGTCACACCCTGAGTCCCCTCTCAGTCCTGCAGTCACCTAGTCAAGGTACTCAGGCACTCGGCACAGGACTCGTCTGACCCAACCTTGTGGATCTGCAGTACAGACGTTTGTATCGCCCGTGATCATGCAGACTCCTACCACAGTCAGCCACCTCTAGAGGATGATTTTCACACCCACGTTCAGCATCATCCTTAAAATGAGATGTACGTGCATCTCTTCAGAGATGATAAGGACAAGCGAAACAACGAGCTTAGATTTCAGTATTAAGATATGTGGGTATATATGCTTATTTTGTGTATTTGAAAGATATGATGTGGCTCTTCATAGACATCTTTTTTCCTACAACCGTGACTTCATGGAGAATAGAAGGCAAAACTAACATGAGAGATGAAGGAAAGTCTGAGAGATGAGATTAGTTTCAAAAGATATAAACTTAAAAACATTTATGACCATAAACAGACTGAAAATTACCTGGCTAACTCAATACTTCAAACACCTAGAGACTATTTAATTGGTGAGCATTCCTG
>NW_010235854.1:4650-10631 GCF_000690775.1 Eurypyga helias
TTTCTCAGGAGTACCAAGGTTTCCCAGAATGGGTCCCATTAGCTACAAGAGCAAGTTCATGATCTCTTCATTAGAGTGACTGGAAGGAACGGCTGACTGCTTGCAATAACATTCCAGCCTTACAACATAAAACTTTAAATTATGTGTGGTATTTCTAGATAGCCAGAGTTCCTACCAGGAATAATAGCACAAAAATTCCTTCACACACCACTATGATTCATTTTGTCGAAAGGCAAATCTATCAATACTGTCCAAAACTACTTCCTTATTACACTTCCGGAGACCATCTTTCGCAATGTTTCCTAGTAATAGCCCATGTGACATCACAGAAACAAGTTGTTTAACTGCATTACCAGTTACAGCCACATTTCAAAATTGGAAAAGCAATACATGTCTATGTCAACAGACAAGCATACATGTCCTGCTGGGGGTAACTGACACGGAGAATTTTTCTGACATAAAAAGCTGGTTTAAAGATCTGCTCAGTAACTTGCCACATCACCTCAGAAACTTCAAGGAACGTGGTGCTAGAATTACATACTGATAGTCTTACTTTATGTGTAATATTTGAATCACTTACAGTTGACATATTAAGGTCAATCACATCTCTCTGAAAATGTATATAATCTCTTAAAGCTTAAAACACATAGGTATCTGACCTAGGCCTTAAAAAAGGTAGGAATATCTAAAACTGTATAGGAGAAAAATATTTATGACAGAGGGGCAGAAGATGATTATTTATAGTAATCTACATGGTATCTCCATAGCCAGCAAAAATAGAAGTTTTGGGAAAAAACAACCCTTACTCTGATGTTTGTTGTCTTAAACGTGTTAAAAGATTCCTCCTACTGGGACTTTTCCGTTGCATAAGAAACTCGAAATTAAGCTAGAGAAAATGTTATTGCCCACTGTAATCGACAACAGACAGACACTACTGCTTCCTTATTGTTTTTACATAGAACTGATGTCCTACGTCCAACTAGTCCAAACACTGATGAAAGGTGGGAGACAGATTTGAATTTCTTCCTGTACAAGAGGGAACTGATTTCATGTCTATTCTATCCAGAGATGCAATAAAGCCCTTCTATTAAGGAAATTTTCTAACTGTTGAAAACAAAAAAATTATAGTTTCATCTTCAAAAACCTCTGAAATTCTGAACCCAACCAGTTCCCAGCATAACCTAAAATCACCTGAATGAGGGTCCTCAGACAACTGGCTCTGCTGGCAGAACTTGTGTACTAGCAGAAGAGCAGAAAAGGTCTGAACCTATCAGAAACACAAGCTGTACTCTGCAATGTATCTTGAGAGGTAAAAAATATGCAATCAGGAATAATCTGCTCCTTCTACAGGCCCGTGCAAAGAATGGAAAGACTCCCAGAGAGTTCAACAGATTTTGGACTACTTCATTAATGGAAAATATAACTGAGGAAAACTAGGGTGAAATTCTGATTTCTGACAAAAATCCCACAATGGAAAACTCCTACAGTGAAGACCTGTTTGATGAAAACAGATTATTAGGACAATTTAAATATCAGTGATTGAAAACAATGATTTTACCTCAGTAATCATATTTACTACTCCAGATTCTACTTCATCTTCTGAAATAAAAAGTTATCACAAATAAACCTTATACTGGCCATTTCAGCAAGTCAACACCATACCTTCTTTTTTTCATGTCAGCATGAAGTTGGCCCCGATCCTTATTAAATCCATGGGTCTTGAATGGAAGATATGAATCTGCTCCATATGGATCAGAAGGTGCAACAGTATGTCTTAAACCAGCATTTTCTCCATTTTTCATTGGCTTTTGATTTCCTTCACTTGGAACATATATACACTGGTCATTCTCCTCAAGGGAGGGAGACGAAGAGCTCTTAGCCATCAGGATTGAATTGGCAGGATTCAGGCATGTTTCACTGCAGACACCATCTCCATGAACACAGCTAGTCTTTAAATCTCCAGCCTGCAGAAAAAAAATGAATGCTGGTAAGAGGCAGCAACAAGATGTATTGTCAGGGAACAAGGCACAGATTAGTTTGCCACTTTATTTATGGCTGTATGTTTTGCCTTTGTTGTCCCCCTATTACTTTTTACAGCACATGAATTGAAGGCAAGTTACATGGCTAAAAGACTCTAGACCTTGCATTATTTTTTCCACAGAGTAGTAACGAATTGATATTTGCAAGTCTAATGGATTTCTCACACACGTTTATACCTTTTAAATGTATCAATTCATATATTTATAGCTTTTATTAAAAAATATCCTTGAGTCAAGCAAAAAATATGCATAACATATTAGTGTGAGACACATATGGAGGAGAATTCCAACATTGTGCAATTTAATTTGGAAAAATCGGCCTACACGTAATGCACTTGTAATTTTCCAGCACCAATTTCCTAAGCTTTGACATAAATATACATGACCACGAACAGAGGTTCTCCAGGGGAAGAAGGGAGAGGAGTCTTTTTTTCTTTTTTTTTTTTTGCTATTAAGCAATTATGGGGAGGAAGCATCCCTCCTCTTGCACAAAGACAGGAATGAAGTTAGGAATTATGTTTTCTTAGGTACAGGGATAGGATTTAGACCCTGGTAACAAATAATCCTTTGTGCAATGGAAGTTGAATTCTTCTGTTGATTCTGCAGAAGATATTAAAATACAGTTTATTGTTAGTCTTTTAGTTAGATGCTACTGTCATCTATTTAGACCCTGAATAATAGTGAGGAGTCACAGGCCAGAGAAAACATTCGATCTCCAAAAAGCACCTGTATAAAAGCAAGAAGAAAGGAAGGATTGCAAGCCTCTCCAAAGGTCTTTCAGATTGATGAATTCCCCCTCTCCCCCCCCACCAAGTTGTGAGTGTGACCACAGGAGAGGAAATTCAGCTGTAACATAGTGATGTAAAATATAATCTGGGCTGGACACTGGCTCATTTCCAGTGCTCGTGACAAATAAATCAGGAACATGAATACTACCGTCAGGATCTCCAGTATGAGAATGCTCCCTGCCAGTTGCAGGACATCAACTTCACCTTTTCAGCAATATCTGACTTTTGTTGAGCCTGTAAGCTTAGCTATGAGTTTATAATTAACTTCGGAAATTAGCCAGCATCAGCAAATTCGTCTCTTTTGTGAAAATACACAGAATTCAGAAAATCTGAAATGCACATGAGCAAGCTACATTGTGTTAATGTTTTTTGGAAAAGAAGCAAATACCAACTGGCTCACAAACACACGGAAGACAGTGATAGCTGCCTTAGAGTTCTCCCCACAGGCTGGGAAAAATAATTCCTATCCTCAACTGAGTCTGTTAAAAGGGGCCTCATAAACGGGTTGCAAAATACAGCTGAGAAGAGTAAGGTATTACTGTTTTTATTTTAGAGCTTTACTAATTATCCATACTACTACTGATGGATCCAGAAGATCCTACTATCACACAAATAACATACTTTAACAGAAGACAATGAAAAACTTGTCAAAAGTTCAAACATAAGCTTACTTGGTCTACTACCATGCAGTTTGCATATACTTCCTCACTTCCACTCAGCATGGCAGAAAGTCTGGTTGCAGCAAAAAAAGTAGGTTGAGCCTTAAGTTTCCTGAGAACATCAAGGGTAGAGTGTCTCTGCTCTGGAAAAAAGAAATTGTGGAGAATATGCCATTAAATCTCAAAGCACTTTCTTCTCGTGTATATAAACTGTCATAAAAATGGCAAAGTTAAACATGAAGCACCAACTCTTAGGATTATAATTTGAGTATTAGTTGTGTGGGCACTCAACAATCTGCTCATTTTGTAATTGCCTAACATTTGCTATATATTTCAAGAACCCTGTAGTTGACAAGATCATAAAATGTACCAGAGAACATTCATATAACTTAAAAGGAAGTGTTCCTGTATCTTCATAGGCAAAAACCTTCTGTTTTCCACCTAAGCTAGAACTTCGTAGAGATCTGTGGTTTCAGAAGTACACAGGACAAGATTTATGGGCTGGGATGAAATATGCATGATTCTGGCCTATACGTTAAATACCTAACATGGGATACATTATATGAAAAAAACACTGTTCAGTTGTAGTCAAATAATGACTCTCCTACAGCACTCTACCTACTGGGAGCAACAAAAATACTAATTGTAAACCAATAAAGCAGATTACCGTTCTTAAAATAAAAAATGGCAAAAAAAAATTTGTAGAAGGGATAAAAATATAATATCACCAATAGTGCCTTTACAGCGTGACAGCAATCAGTCAAGATCTGACCCATGAACAAAATGTTTGGTGTGAAGAATGCATCTGATCTGCTTTTGGTACTGAAATGAGAAATCAGTTTCACCAGAAACCATCAAGAGAAGTTCAAAGTTTAGTCTTCAATAGTGTGTTCATGATCTCAAATAAAAAGCTGCATGGGCTGACTCTTTATTTCACGTCTTTGAGCAGCAGAAAACCTAATCAAGTGCTACAGAAACACTGTCAGCCTGTCCTGCAGGCCCACTTCTCTTAAAGCTGCGAGTTAAATGTGAAGAATATTCACCAATCCAGCATTTAAGCTGGTAGTCAAGTCCTCATTATCTTCTGACTGCAACAGGAGCAAAATTTAGCGAAGTGGAAACCAGGCTTGCTCTAGACTGTGTGACAACAGGCTAAAAATACATTACAACTGTGATTTTTTTTCCCCCCCCTTATTCTAAGACACTGTAAGTCAAATGTTGCCACTGGAAGTGAACTGAGATAGACTAGCATAAGAATGATGTGAGAAAGTCTCATACCCAGAAAAATATCCAAAATCAAAATTCTCAATAAACAACTCCAGTTTTGTCTGTTATTGAAAATCATGCAAAAAAATCCTTCTTAGTCTGAATCAGAAATTCATTTTCTGGAAAGGTGGAAAGGAAAAGGTACCATTAAAGACTTTCCTCAGGCTATGGTCCTAAAGCAATGTAATTGCTTTTGGAAGATCACATAATCATATAGCATGACTTGGGTTGGAAGGGAACTTTAAAGGTCACCTAATCCAACCCAGCTGACATGGGCAGGGACATCTTTCACTAGATCAGGTTGCTCAAAGCCCCATCCAAGATGCCTATGGCCATTAGATTGCAAGAAATGTTATAATGAAGAAATGACACTGGATTAGAAACTATACTTGTTGACATCTAGCGCAATTGTTCCTTTGGGGAAAAAAAAAAAGTCCTGAACCACTGCCAAAACTGCAATGCTACACCACAGCTTTTATTTAATTTTAAGATGTTACTTCATAAAGCCCAGGAACAGTAAGCTCTACACTTAGAGAAAAATGGAAATACCCATTTAGAAATGGGACACTATGAATTATTTGGTTTCTAGTCCTGGCAGGCCTTGCAGGATCTCATACTATTAAAACATCCTTACGCTTCCCATTTTGCTTCTCCCTTCTGCAAAAATTTTAACATGATTTTAGTGCCTGCCATCTTGAGAACTGCTAAACCTACAAACCATTTCCTTATGTCTGCCAAGATCCCAAAGCCTTTGTTTATAAACAGTATAAAAAGCATTGTTTTCTACAGCAGTTCATCACTTTGGCAGCTAAAATCATATGGAAGTGTGATTTGGCAAAGTTGGCAGTACTTTCGTGTGGCAAGCAAAGCTTTCCAAGGGCCGGTCTTAAACCAACAACCAGGAAGAAAAAAAGTGTTGGGCTCTCCACTGCTTCTTGCATGCTTATTACCTTCCCCAACATGTGCTTCCTCTTGTATATAAACGCATTGAGTATAACCGGCAAGAGCAGTTTTCAGCTCCAGTGCTAGGCTGCAAAGATTCAGTACATACCCCTGACAACCAGCCCAGGCATTAGGGATTCCCAAATCACAGCATAAAGCTGAGCCTATGGAGACAGTTTCTTGACTTCAGCAACAGACCCCAGTGCTAAGGTCTCTACAGTCATGAATTACACATTCCTAGCCAGAAACCATAAAATTCCATATTACAGGCCAGTCAGTCTCACCTC
>NW_010235855.1:0-34913 GCF_000690775.1 Eurypyga helias
AAGTAATTCAAACATGTAATTCCCAAGCAGACCTAAGCAAAGCAGAATCATCTCCAGGTGTAGGCTGGAGTTCAGAAGCTTTATGAGTGCATTAGGGCTCCTGTATACCTTTATCTCCACAATTAGTTATTCTTTTGATACAGAAGGTGAAACCAAGCAGTTTGACTCGGTTCAGCTTGGAGATTTGGGATTTGTTTGAACATCTTACCCCTTGTTCAGCTCTGGGGCTGCAGAGCTTTGTGGATCTGGAACAAACGCAGGGTGCGTGGCAAACAGGCAAGCTCTGTGCATATACCCTTGTGGTCAGCAGCTTGTCTGTGTGTAATCTATGCAGATGCATCAAAAGCAAACCATTTTTAACAGCTCTCTGGAGGCTAGAGAAGAAACAGTGGAGCCATTCTTCCAGCCTGTGTGAATCTCTTGCTGTATATGAAAAGATCCACAGCTTTCTTTGCACCGTGGTGTATGTTCAGGAGAGTCAGCCTGTTTCCTTGTGCCTTGGCCGAGGGAATGACAGCACATTGCTGTTTTGCTGTGGGAGGTACAGCTCCTGCCAGGAGACTGAATGCTCAGGATTTAATTTTTCAAGAGCTTATTAAAAGTGACTGTAATATAGAGACACGGTTTCAACCCCATGATGGGTGAATACACCTTGAGTGTACTTTACCCTGTGACTCCCCATCTTCCAGCTGTCCCCAGTGCATGCTGCTTCACAGTTGGAGCCAAACCTGGCCATGTTTATCGGGTAGCACATGGAAAGATGTTTTGAAAGGAACAAGTTAGAGGGAGGGAGGGAGGTCAGAAGAAGCATTCTTAACGTGGCTAAAATGCTCTCTAATGCATCATGACATTTGGATACTGTCATCGACATTGGTGGCAAAGCAAGTGAACAAGCACATAGAAAACAAGAACCAAGGTATTAATACCTGTGTCAGAGTTCATTGCAAAAATGACTTAATCTTTCACTGAAATAAGGGTCTAGAAATGTTGTCCACATCAAAGGAAAGGTACACTTTGATGCGTTTTGGAGGGTATTTTTCCTTCAGAAAGCAGCATGTGGTAAGCGAGTTACTGACATGTCAGTAATTCAAAGGAGAGTTTTGCATCCCTGCTGGCAGGCTGAATGACAACATAATACAGTTATTCAGGGAAAAAAGGAAGCCTCAGTCCTGGGTCTTCTATACTCTATATTCTGTAACAACAAGCAACGCCAAAAAAAGTCTCATGCATCAGGCAACCTTGAATTACTACTACAGTTCTCAAAGTGGAATGGAAGTGAATGAGCGAAAGATTTTAGATGCAAATTGGCTTACTGGGTTTTGCCAGCCATGCTTTTGGAAATGGGCTTGTTCCAGAAGAGATTAAAAACACTTTTATTGTTTTTCAATCTTACAAAAAATATCCACTTGTAAATCACTACAAGAGTAGACATTGAACATATTTACTATTTTTCTTCCCGCTACCTATTTCAGCCACCTTTTTCCAGGGAAGAATAGGTGCAGAGGAATACAAAGTGGGGGGAGAAACCTACAAGCAGTTAAATAGTGTTTTCACAAATTCAAAAAGTCTTTAAAAAACATACTTTTTTTCTAAACTTCTCAACCTACTTTAATCGATAAAAAATGAGGTGATAATGCTTGATATGAAACTCAGACTCACCAGTAGCACAAGGAGGTACCTAAAGGCACTGGGCCACACTGTCAGCCAAGAGGTATGGGAGAGATGCATCGCAGTTTGCTCTGACCAGTGTGAAGGTCAGCTTCAGTCCAGAGCTCTCATCGTTAGTGAAAACAGAGAACATGTTGTTGGAGGAGGTGTAAAATGAATTCAAACACCCTCCCTAGGCACCATGGAATAGCTCAGCAACCCTGGTCTGAATATATAACCCATCATTTGGTTTTCAAAACGCAATATGCAAAGAATAGGGAGGGATGAGATGTGAACCTCTTTACTGAGTTTCAAATATGTTGGGTTATATTCTGCCTTATACATGGGAGGAGAACACAAATATGAACAATTAGGGTGTGGGTGCAACTCTGCATTCCCATGCTGCTTATCCTTCTGCCAGACAGAAATAGTACTAAATAGCAGCAATAAATTTCAGGAAAAAAAATACAGTGTGTAGTTTTCTTCAACAATTAAAATTCACACAAATTTTGCCAAAATTTAACATCTTAAATAACAGTAGCTCAGCTTTTGCTGTGATTGACTCATTACTGGAGCAAGTGAGTTACCCTACTTTTTGTTTGGTGGTTTTTGTTGGTGGTTTTGTTTTGTTTTTTCATCTCAAAGAAGTCCAACAGCAACCAAACCAGCAACTTTGAAAAAGCATCAACATTTGCCAAATGGCAGCCAGCTCTATTTCTATATGATTACTATTGACATATGGGTTAGGAACTTTAGGTTTTCCAGAGAACATGTTGTCTCGTGGTATTTCTTGCCCAACTAGTGAGAGTAATGGAAACAGTGCAAGGATAGGCTCTTCAGATAAGTGTTTGCCAGAAATCTAGTTTGACGGTTACTTGGAGCAATCTGCTACGTATTCTTCTTTGGGAATTACATTTCTCCATATAAAGAGAGTTTGGTTAAGGGAAATAATTATTTATTCCACCATCATTATTATTCATCCATGCCTGACACAAGATGTCAGATGTCTTTGAACATGAGAGGGTCTGATTTCTTATCAGCTTGACTGAGATGATTTTGCTCTCGTATAGTTTTATCGGAGCTGAGTAAGGACTGTGTGCTAACAAAAGTCATAACCCAGATGACAACAGTGCATAGGACTCCAAGCCACAACTATTTGTAGAAAATAAACCCAAACTACTAATGTCTGGGACCACGAACAGCCACGTTCAGATACACTAATCTTGTAACTACGTGTAATAACACCAGCCAGCAGCAAATCACCTCCCAGAAGTGAGTAGCCAGGTAGTCAACTGAACATGGTAATCACAGGTTCAGATGTCCCTGGTTACTGAAGACGTAGACCTGGAGCTTGGCAGTGGGAATCTCCTGCGATCTCTGACTGCCAGCACCTGGCTGGTGACCTGAGAAAAGACCAAAAAGGTGAAATCCAGTGATTCTTGGAGACATACTGCTCTACCTGGTGTACACATTACTGTCAAGGAATATCTGGAATTTGTTTTTTCTTGTCTCAGCTCACAATGTCATTTCAGGGCAATGGAAACACCTCAGCTTTTGGATGGATTTCTGTATATTGCTTTATGTGGGGAAATAACAAAACTGAAGTAGCATTTCATTTTAACACCTTCAAAATTAGGTTTGCCATTGAAGTGAAATATGCTTTTATTTTAAAATCTACCTCTGCTTTAATTTAGCTCCCCTCTATCCAGAACAAAATTTTCGGTTTGAACTCCTATTTTAAAAAGCAACAAACAATTGCAGAAGCACTTTAACATACTGCTTAGAAGTGAACTGAAGAGCTGGGCATCCCAGATTGTGGTTTTTGGAAGGGAGTCACTACTTGGGAGTATTTGCTGATGCAAAACTTCTCATTTTAAAGACCCTCTGAGGAGTGCTGATACCATCAGCCAGCTCAGAGTCCTGGGTGATATAATGCTGGTTCATCATTTCGCTGGATTCCAGATGTTGTCAGCACTAGGAGGACATAATGGTGCAGAACATATAAAATTTAGGTTTAAATATGCTATATACTGAAAATGAACCAAGCAACTGCTGTTTCATTCTACCCTAGTAAGCAGTAAACTTCACACCATCACTAAAATAACAATTACCTGGTTGTGACTGTCATGTGCACAGGAGTATTATCAAGAGATAGAAATGTGTCAAGAAATATTTGGCAACTTCCAACATAACTGACAGTGTTCTGCAAAAATCCTGGCATGTTTATGTGGAATTCACTGTAATACAAGTGAGGGACACTTGTGTGAGATACGTGATGGAGCTGCAATATACAGATGTTTACATTTTAATTACAGAGATTCAAGGAAACACTATTCTTCCGACTTAGAGGTGGATTGTTATTCTTATAAAACAGTATTTGCTGGTTGCAGGGCAGAAGAATGGGAGTAGTGCCTCCTGGTTTGAGAATTAGATCAGGAGAAGGTGGAGAGCAGATGTGTGCCGTGCTGCTGGATTTCACAGCGTCTTGAGCAACTGGCTTTGTTAATTGGTCTCCTGTCCTGCAAGCTGCAGAAATGCCCTCACATCATGTCCCCAGCACCCAAACTGCGGGCATGCGTGCTAGCGGGGTGCTGAGCTGGCTGCTGTGTGCTCACGCCCGTGGGCGCTTGCTTCAAGGTCCTCTTCAAGGCTTGTGTGGTGACACCGCTTAGCTGGTCCACTGCAACTGTCTTCTTTTACTTCTGGACACTACTTCAGGCTCTAAGGGTGATGCCATTACGTGATCTTGCAGCTTGCAGAATATTTCTGCGTAATTCCTTTCAAGAGTGTTGACCAAATGTGATACTTTTGGATATAAACCACTATACTTGCACGGCTTTGAGGTGCCTGAAGCAAGAAGGGCTGGTCTTCAACTTTTAATTTTTTTTTCACAGTTCTTATTTTACCCTGGCAATAAAATGTTCATAATTAACAGCAATGTTGTGTGGTTTTGTGCATAATTAGCAGCTGTTAATTAGGCAACTGTAGGAGAACAATAACTGAAAGTGTAGGAGGGAAGCAAAAGGATTGGTATTCATGGTTTGTTATATTTGAGCACCTCTCAGTAAAAGGTAGAAAAAAAGAAAGAAGACTAACTGAAAAGGGTTTGTTTTTCAGAGGCTGTGTTTGGATCCACTCAATAGGTGGATTTATTTGTACCTTTAAGAATGCTGCAGTAACAACTGCGCTCCTCGTTTAGCATGCTAATCATGCTAAAAAACGTTAATCTTGCTAAGTATTGCCCAAGGGAAGAGTAAGGTGTCCTGCTGTTAGGTACTGTACAGACCCTGCCCAGATGTGTAAGGCAGACAGTGAGTGTGGGAAATGGATATGACACAGTTCCTGCTGTTAGGATGTAGTTGGAATATTGCTGCAGGATGGTAGCGGTGTGATTAGCACATTTTGGAGCAGGGCAGGGGAAAAACATCAAACTGGAATCATTGTTTTTACTTTTTTACACAAAAAGCCTTTGCGAGTGGAGTGAAACCCACATGAATGTCTTTAAGCCATTACAAAGGGAGAAAAAAAAACTCCTGGAAAAAATTGAAAAGACCATTTGGACATTTTTAAGACAGAATATCTAAAACTTGTCATGATGAAGCAGTATTTTCTCTAGAAACAGGTTTTAAAAAGCTGCAACAAAGCCACTTACTTTTGGGTCAACCAATCCATTTTGTTCCAACAACTTTTTCTACTTTTGTTTTGCTAAAACCCCTTGTCTTCCTTGCACCGCACCCCCACTCTTCTCACCCACATTTGGAGCTGATCATAAAGTAATTTTTTCAGGTTATTTGCTTCATTTAGGAAACTTCAAGATAGTCTCCATAGTTTTGCTTCAGGCAGGTAACATAGTTTGGTGTCCAGATGAATGTCTGTCGAATTGTGAATTTCATATTTGTGAATTATTTCATAATTGTGAATTTCAGCCATGCCACAAAGACCCTTTCGAGCCTAGAAGAGGCACGTGGACTGATGCTGTTGGTGGTGGTAGCTCCCAGCTCTCCATGGCTGCACAGTTGTTTCAACCCCGCATGAGCACATGCATGAGTAAAATGTTCCTAGGTTCAGGTAGGAGAAATGTTTCATTTTACCTCTAGTTTAGTATAAACTTTAGTTGTAAACTAACAGAAAAATGTCTCATGAGATTGATGATTCAGAATGGAAATAAAACCTCTGGCTGGAAATCACTCAAGAGCCGTGTTAGAGAAAGCTTTTTACCCATAACACAGTAATGGATAACACAGACTCCTAAAACACAGTACAGAATCAAACGTATTTTCTCTACTGGTTTTGCAGTGCATGTTTAGAGATTTACTAATGAACTATAACTGATGTGATGAAATATATGAAACTTCTCAACTGGCAGGAATAAGGGCTTTGGAAACATTCTTTGGAAACTGGGTTAATAATACTTGATTGCATTTAGGGGTGTTTAACTTCAGCTTATAAAATGCTCTGCAGTTTTAAGATGAAAGAATGGGATATTCTCAGTGAAAGAATATTTAGAAGTTTGTTCCTTGGCAATACGGCACCAAAAGTATCTCAGCTGGTGAGCTGGTGGTCATTATCCCCAAGACAAAGTCTGTATTGAGATTGCAGGAGCAGCTATAAGTAGGGCTATGTCCTGCCCTCGAGTAGCTGATATGGGGTGTTTAGCCTAAAGAAGAGGAGGCCGAGGGGAGACCTGATCATGTTCTATAGCTCCCTGAAAGGAGGGCGTAGGGCGGTGGGTGCTGGTCTGTTCTCCTGGGTAACTGGTGATAGGACAAGAGGAGAGGGCCTCAAGGTGCATCAGGGGAGGTTTAGATTAGATATTAGGAAAAACCTCTTCACTGAAAGGGTGGTCAGGCACTGGAACAGGCTGCCCCGGGAAGTGGTGGAGTCACCATCCTTGGAGGTGTTCAAGGACCATGTAGTCATGGTGCTTGAGGACATGGTCTAGTGGGTATGGGAGTGTTGGGTTGATGGTTGGACTGGATGATCTTATAGATCTTTTCCAACCTTAGCGATTCTGTGATTCTGTGATATCCTTTGTTCTTTCTCCTCCTATGTGGTTCACACAGCAGTTATGGCAGGTGTGTTTGGACACTGTTTCAGTTGATCTCTGCTGAGGTAGGTGGGGTCAGTCTTGCCTTCCATGAGAGCAACTGGTAGGTGCTTACTTTGCTTTCCATACGAGTGTTGGACTGAGGTTCAAAAAGGGCCAAAGAAAGCTAAGATGGTTTCTCCCCAGCAAGGATTTCTCTGGGGACAGAAGTAGTTTGGCTTATCCTTGGAGATCCTGTCTGGCCAGACCAGCGTGCCCTGAAATACCCCTTGGCCCACATGGACTACTAAGCCTTTTGCTTTGTTGCTCACCTTTCCCCAGCACTCTACTTCTTGCCAGTCACACGTGAAACCACCACGTCAGCACATCGGTAACTTCACAAGGTATCGGAACTAATCTGGTGCCTTGAGCTTGGCTGAACCTCTTGACACACAGACGAGTGAGCAGGTGGTGATCAGAACACACTGTGAGCTGATGCAGATACACTGACCGTTTAGAATCACGCACATTACGGCTCCCTTTTCCCTGGCACATCTGCACAGTGCTTTGTTTACCTAGGCAAATCGAGTACTAGGTGAGGGATTAGGATGATGTACAGTGTGTCTTCCGATTCAGCAGTAATTCCTACAATATTTTTCAGTTTGGTTTTCATTTGCATGTTTTCCTTTTAAGAAAACAAAAATCATTACGATTGCTCTCAAGGAAGGGGAAGTGCATTCCTTAATGTGGCTAGTGACTCCTATATTTTTGTGTCTGATGGATCAGATGGCGTGGCCACACCTGGCCTTCTGAGTTTGGATAGTATTGTTTGCAGCGTGGGAACAAAGTTTGCTCTAAGACGTCTTTATTACTGTTTCTCTCTTACATAATCCTTGGAAAGAAGATGTGGCAAATAATCTTCCCTCTGCTTCATTCTCTACACATGGAACTGATTTGGGGGAACGCAGTTGTTTTGTTACGGCTTGATATCCTGCACCGCCTGATGTTCCTGGAAGAAAAGCTTTGCCTCCCTGCATGTGACTGCCTTTGTTCTGGGGTGGGCTTGTTGGCGTAACCGATTCTGCTTGTTGTGTGGCTATACACAGGCTCCGTGCCACTGATTGATTTTCCCCTGAAATGTTTCTGGTTTATCTTTTCTCTTTTAAATTGAATGCATACACGATATATAGAAATTTGCACTGTTGGTCCTATAAAATTTATTACAGTACTGCCTAGAGATTTCTGACAGATTTTGTAATCTACTAATCTATAAGGACTTACAAGTTTCATGAAGAGCAGCTGAGGGAACTGGGTTTTTTTAGCCTGGAGAAGAGGAGACTCAGGGGAGACCTTTTTGCTCTCTACAACTACCCAAAAGGAGGTTGCAGAGAGGGGGGTGTTGGTCTCTTCTCGCAAGTAACAAGCAACGGGATGAGAGGAAATGGCCTCAGGTTGTACGAGGGGAGGTTTAGATTGAATATTAGGAAAAAATCCTTCACCGAAAGGGTTGTCAGCACTGGAACAGGCTGCCCAAGAAGGTGGTTGACTCACCATCCCTGGAGGTATTTAAGAGATGTGTAAATGTGGTATTTAGGGACATGGCTTAGCAATGGACTTGTCAGTGCTAGGACTTGATAATCTTAAAGGTCTTTTCCAACTTAAATGATTCTCTGATTCTAAGCTCTGCTCTAAGCCAAAACTGGTGCCAGGCAGCTTGTAGGCAACCCACACATAAGAGAAAAATCTGTAAGTTTTGAAGGTCAATCCCTAAAGTCACTCAGCAAGTGCTGGCATGTCAGCCAGCGCAAGACGTACAAGATGATTGCTCTTTTTTCCTTTTTTTTTTAACTTCTCAGAGATAGTAATGAACATAGTGATTGTGGCAGTCTGTAACAGCAAGTAAACATCCCATCACAAAAAAATCAGCTGCACAGGGAATGGTGGGGGCAGTGGCAAGGAGGATGCACAGTTTTGGAGGTGACAGGAGACCTCTGCTTCCCCTGACCATTTAAAGATGCTCTGTCTCACTTTGCATCATAGCGTAGGCTCAGAACGCAGCTGCCTGCCCCACACCTTGCTGGGAACAAGAGGGCAAAGCAGCCCCGAACAGCAGCTCAAGTGTTGGTGCAATTCAGACTAAGCCAGACAGTCCAACCTGCCTGCTCTAGAGTCGTTTAGGCAGTCAGTCAGGCAGAGCTGCTGTCGCAACTTCATTCTCTATAATAAAGGTGCTCTGGCAGTGCACCAACTGCCCTACCTTCTTGTATGGACAGAATCCCTTGGAGAGCCAGCCTGCAGGCCCATCTAGGATTATGCTTACTTCTCCAGGTAAATGGAGCTAGTTGCAATGCTTGACAGAGTTTGCCTTTCTAAGTCTTGTTCACTTTGAAATAGAGAGAGAGTGCGAGCCACTTCAGGGAAACAAATTAGCCAAGGGAAGTCTTCTTCTATCTATCTTAATTAAGCATTAATAAAATCTGTCATTGACTCTCCCCTGTAATTATTAGTCAGTCAATGGTATATAGTATTTCAGTCAATCATCTTCCCTTCAGGGTCACCGAAGGACTGTCCCAGAACACTGAATGCAGTGGGAGCCAGTCCACTGACATCACTTGGGGCTCTGTTTGGTGCTGTCTTGTATGCAAAATTCCTTATAATTACAGAGTCAGAAGCGTTACTCAGCAGTAAATCCCCCACGTGCTAAGAAGGATCAAAGGTTTTCATGCATCTGGCCATCCGTGTACCAAGGGGCATTTGTGCCCAGAAACCAAACACCACCACCTCTGTCTGTATACACAGACATTGTACTTAGTTCGTCTTGTCTATGCTTGGAAAGATTGGTCTCCTCCCTTGGGGAAATAAGGCTAGGTAGGGGTTAAATGAAGTGTGACCGTATGCCAAGAGCCAGAGGAAAGCTCCTGTCATGTCAATTCTGACATGGGACAGTAAATGCAAACTTGAAGCTCAGGGTGGAGGGGGCAGATGGAGGGAAAAATGGAAGTCAAATGTACACACACCTGGAGACTTCCAAATTAGAGTATTCGGACTGCATCTCCAGATCCAAAGGTGGAGGCATGTGGCCATTTCTGTGTTAGGTTTCTGTGTGGTGTAAAACTCAGCCTCTTTTGAACCAGCTTAGGGAGGCAAAACTGCAAGTGCAGAAAGAGCTGAGGGGCTGTGATAGTGCTTTTCTGTCTGGACAGATGCATAGAGCAATTGAAAATACAGAGGATGTTTCTTGTTAGACAACTCAGCCAATATATAGCCAAGTAAATAAATAAGAAAATAAAGCCCGAGTTTCTGGTGCTGTTTGAAAAAAAAAAAAAAGATGTTTGTACACCATAAGTTTTATGCAAATGAATTTTTGCACATCCTTATACTGGTTAGATTAAAACATTTTTTGAGGTCAGGAAACAAAGCTACTATTCAGGAGATAACAGTATGTGTGCTTGCCCCATACAGAGCATTTGCAAAACAGTAACTGGAACAGCAGTTCTGGTTTTGGTTTCAAAGAACAATGAGAACCTGAAGAAGTTCAATCTCTTTAGTTTGCCACTCTCTGTCTATGCTGTGAAAGGAAGGAATGAGCAGCCTGGTCTTCAGGCAGGAGCAGGAGCAGACAGGGGCTGAATCTCATGTTTTAGCAGAGATTTTCAAACACACACTCACTTCCTAGCCACAGGAGCGAGCACATAAATCAGCCCTGTCTCTGGCTGCCAGGCATTGCTTCCCGCATCCTCTCTTTGCACTGTACCTTGGGTAGCCCAAGCGCTGTCTGTGATCAGACTGCGTGTGATTCTGCAGGGTCAGCGTTCCTGGCAGATGACGGTACTGTGTATGCGATAACAGACCTCCTTACATTTGCACAAAAGGGAAATTACATCCAGCAACCCAATGTAATTCAGTTCAAAACTGAAGTTAAATCTCTTCCATTACTCTGTTTGTTTAATTCTCCATATTACTTAATGTTCTATTAAAAGTCTCTCTTCTTAAATGCTTATTGAAGCAAGCCAGAAGCATGTAAAACTAATGTAATTAGCAATAAAAATAATTCCTACCCCCAATTACTTCATTAATATGGAAAGAAGTGCAAATTGCACAGAGAAAATTTCCTTACAAGTACAGACTGGTGCAGCACCATTAGTGGTAATGGACTGTTATGATGAGGAACAGGGGCTCTTCTTGCTCACACAAGGTCCATTTCAGAAGCACATCCAACTTCTGGCAGCTGTTTTGTGCTGCTGTTTATTGTTCTTTTTTATTTTGTTTTGTTTTGTTGTTTTTGTTCTTTTTATTAGGAACTGGTGACACTCACAGGGCCCAAAATTTTTTACTATTATTTTTTAACCAAATCTAGAACAGTGAAGTACCAGCAACATCCTCCCTTGAGGTTATCACATCCTTCCTACCACATTAAGGCCTGTTTTGTACCAGCAGTGTCTCCAGGAGATAATTCCTCTCCCCTCTCCTCCCCATGAAGAAGCAATTCCTTCTTGTCAACACTGCGAGAAGCACTTTTCAGCTGTGGCAGTATCTAGTAGCTAAGCAACAAACAGCAGCCCCAAACAAGAAATCAAGGTGTACGGGAGAAAAAAACCCTGCTGCGCACATTATAGAGCAATCCAGTGAAAATTGCTGCATCGTGGTTACTTTTGCTTCATGCTAAAAAAGAATCAGGCTGCCTCATGTTGAAAACAACCCATTCTCTGAAGCGTAAGAGCAATTACTACTGTTTTTGGCATTAGCCATCAGCAGAGGTTTGGCCCTGGATCGGCCCAGACATTCCCAGAGGAGTCATTGGGGCACACAGGACTGAGAGCTATGCCTTGATTCCCATCTTCTGCAGGTAGCAGAGGAGAAGACTATGTCATGAGTGGATATGCCTTATGCCCAGTGCTTCGTTCCCACCTTGGCAAAGCTTGGAAGGGCAGAGCAAGGCTGTGGGAGCACCACACCCAGAACCAGGATAGTGCTATGGCATTGCACGTGAAAATACTCAAGGTCTCCTGCTTCTGAATACTGAAATCTTCTATCTTCAAAAAATTACTGGTATACTGACTGTCATGGGTCTTGCCGGGTGGTGGTTGGGGTTTTTTTGGGGGTTTTTTGGGTTTTTTTTGGAGTGGGGGTGTTGTTATTAGTTTTTTTCTGAAACATTCTCTTCATGATGTTGGTTAAAGCAAGTGGCTGTGCCAATCTATGCAGCTGCATCTTAAACACCCCCTTACACATTCTCTTCATTCTGTTCCCATTTTCTTTTCCTTCTCCCACGTATACTGACTTGACTGAACAAACTGAAGCGCTATTCCTTTTTAATCGGCAAGTGACTTTTAGCTGGTGCCTGAGTTATGGCTCAACACGTATTTCATTATACAAGTCGTAATAACCTTTCCATATAGTGTACATTTTGGTTTTCACAGACTCATTAATGAGAAAAAAAAGTTCACCCTGTTAACAGAATAAAAGCACCTAATGGGCAGAATCCCTTGCATAACTGGCTGGATTGATAACTCAGCAAGGCTACTATAACAAGCAAATAAATAAATGTATAATGAGCTGTTTCTGATTCTCAAATCAGGCTCATTTGACTTATTCTAGAGAAGATATTCAGAATATTATTAGCATGAGCTTGGAGCAAGGCTGTGTAAGAAGAGAATTAGAGCTGAGCAGTTTTCTGTGGCATTATATTTAGAAATTTCCTAGGAGTATATTATTGCCTACAATCAATAAATGGGACAACCAATATGTCAGCAACGCTTAAAGAGGATGCCCTGGATCAACAAATAGACTTTGCAGCCAGCCAGGGATAACTTGTTCAGTTGTGACCCTGAGTCTGAGAACAAAAATCTTTGCATGTTTCTTAAACATGTTTTTGATGGAGTTCGGTCAATAGAGTACATTAAATACCAATACTCACTCAGACAGTGAATTAACACAAAATGTCATTTGAAAAATTGCCTCTAATGCAAGTGTGCAGAGAATAGCAAGCACCTGACAACCACTTGCCCGCAGAACGCAGCACAATTTTGCTGCGGAGTTCTACTGCCTTTGGCAGCTTTGTGGGGAGGGGGGAAACAATCTAGAACATGTAAAGCATGGAAACAACAGTCAGTCTGGATGTTTGTCCTACTCCTGCAGGAAGGTCCTCATGAATTTAGAGGGAGCAAATTCCCATTCTTTCAAATGCTACGATCATAGAATCATAGAATCATGGAATGGTTTGGGTTGGAAGGGACCTTAAAGATCATCTAGTTCCAACCCCCCTGCCATGGGCAGGGACACCTTCCACTAGACCAGGTTGCTCAAAGCCTCATCCAGCCTGGCCTTGGACACTTCCAGGGATGGGGCATCCACAGCTTCTCTGGGCAACCTGTGCCAGGGTGGGAACACCGGGCCAGCAGGGAATGATCTTATTTCCAGCAAATATTGCCACTCAGCTTGGCAGGGCTCTCTGGGGCTTTCTGTAATACATACAACCATTTCCCTGTCTTTTCCCAAAATAATAATAAAAGAATAAGTTGCCTCTAATAGTGCCTGATGCAGCTGCATATGCTGCTCGGATCCAAGACTGCCCTGGCTCTTGAGAGCTGCTGTGGGCAGGGTGACATAGGGAGGAACAGTGCCAAGAACAGGTTTTTTTCTCTCCAATCTTGTCTTGCTGACCATTATGCTTTCTTCTGTGGGTAGGGGCAGAGGGGGTGTTGATATGGCTGGGAGAGACGCCGTTTGTCCTTTCACCATGGTAACGAGGAGGAATTTGTATGCAATGGGGATGGGAAGATTTGTAGTATTATACTGTGGGGGACTAGTGACTTTTTCTTTTGGAAACTCTTTGGTCAAGGGGACCAGAGGAGGAAATCGCCTTTTCAGTAGATCCCTGCAATTCCTTGCTTGGCAGAAGCAGGATTGTGTTTCCCTCAGCAGGTGCAGGCTCCTGTCAGTGCTTAAATAATAAGTCAGAGAAAGTAACTGGCCCTGTGAGCTGGGAGAAATCCCTTCCCTCCTCTTAATTTGCCATCTCTGGGTCTTTTGAAGGAGCATGCATATGCATAGAACCCAAGTGGTCAGACCCTATTTATTGTCTAGTGGTGTTTTCACCTAGTTTCGTCTGTTCACTTTCCTCATCTTATAATTTTTCACTCTGCCTTTCTCATTTTCCTTCATTATTTTGAAATCTGTCCTCCAACCTGGCCCCTCATGCTGCTGGAGCAAGGTTTGCCATCTGGAAATGCCCCAGGCCTGCGTGCCCCTAGCAGTAGCTGGGGTAGAAGGTTGTGTGGTGGCCCAAGACGCCCCATCTCAGGTACCTTCACCTTGGAGGACAGAGTGAGGTTGACCCCAGCATCCCTAGACTGGGTCAACTGGGAGCCCTCATCTTGGAGAGCTGCAGGTGGGACCAGGACTGAGGCAGCAGTCAAGTTCACAGCCAGGCACTACTTCTTTGGCTTTGGTTTCAGTACTAAAAAAATGGGGTGCCCTTCAGGAAAGAGGATTAAAGGCGATATAAGAAATACTCTGTGGTGATCATCCCCCCAAACTCGCAGAAACAAGTCACCGATGCCAGAACTGCATCATATTTATCCTTCAAACTGGTGGTATCACCTGAGACCCTCATGGACCAGGCTGGAATGCTGTTTCCACCAGGTTTGTTCCAGCAATCCCAGGTAAGTTTGTTGTGCAAAGAATCACAGCTTGTTTTTCAAGGAATCTTTTTTCACCCCACCTTTTCCTCCATTTTTATTCCCTGAATTGCATCCTGCACGGTTCCCCTGCACTGGCAATGGAGATCATCCAGCTGCAAAGGTTTACTGGCACAAACACCTTCCACCATTAAAAATGCTTCAGTGACCGGGACAGGCCTCTGCTCTGGGGAGAACCCTGCTAAGTGGTTAGACATGTTGTTTTACAAAAATCCGAGCTAAAATATGAAGTGGTCTAGGTTTTTACCATTCAGTTGTAATCTTGAATTTACGCTATTTGTCCTTTGGAGCTGGGTAGAAATCGACTCTCTCCCTGGTCTGCAGCCATTCATTTGTGTTGGCAGCAGCTCTAATTATGCACCAATTAACCTTAATTAAACCAATTCCTGTGTAACTGCACATGCAGACAATGCAGTGAACAAATGGCCTGACAAATATTGTCACTTAAAAGGCATAAAAACACATCAAATCTTTAATTGGAAAGTCAGATTATAAATTGCTGCAGATTTGTAGCTCTTTGTTCTTAAAATGATCGAACAAGAGTAGTGGCCAAACACCCTGAATGCTCCCAAAACTTTGGCTGAATTAATTTTCTCAGGCTGCTGAGGCCAAAGTATATTATTTGTGTAGGAAAAGGGGACAATGGAGTATCCTCAATTTTAGCACCTCGCAGGCTGGTCTAGTGGGCATCAGGATGGCAACCCCAGGTAGAGAGCCACCAAGTTCCCTTTTTAGACACCAGGTGACTTTGGGCAAGTTGCTGGAATTTTTGGCAATTCAAAATCTCTGCCCAGCTGTTTGTCCAGAAAATGCTCCCTAAAGCTGGGACTGTCCCTCGTGTCATGCAATGGAGAGGTAATTTTGTTGGAAATGGGATG
The DNA here is from genome assembly GCF_000690775.1 of Eurypyga helias. Classification (NCBI taxonomy): domain Eukaryota; kingdom Metazoa; phylum Chordata; class Aves; order Eurypygiformes; family Eurypygidae; genus Eurypyga; species Eurypyga helias. The sequence goes on from NW_010235855.1 coordinate 15,252, forward strand.
CAGTTTGCACCCTGTAAGCAGTAATGCAGCCAACAGATGGTGCTCATACATACAGTTATTCCATGTTTCTTGTGAAAATGCCATGCAAGCTTCCTTCATTTTATAATGCAGTATTTTTTTGAGGGAGATGCTGCAAACAGCACCAGTTTTACCTTAATTTTCCGGAGCAGAACAAGCCCCTGGGACTGCTGGTGTGTAGACAGTGTCCCTGCTAAAGGGGTTGCATGCCACCAGTTTGGCTCTTTTTTCCAAGTTTAATATAAGGGAAATAATGTAGGCTGAGAAAAAATCCAGGGTCCGCACCACTTATTTATCCTCCAGTGAAAAAAAGATTGCAAGACCCTGAGACTGGTTTGCAGCAGAGCAACAAGGGAAAAAAAAGCCATCATAACTAGCTCTAAATTCAGAATTTTGTCTTCCCTGCTGTTCGTAAAATGTGCTTAGTTGAAAAAAAAAAAAAAAAGCCCTTCAAATCCTTTAATATGTATTGACTTTCTGGTGATTCAGTTTTATGCTACTGAACTCTTTCTGCAGTTAATCAAACAGGCTCTAGGCACAGCACTTTTTGGTAAAATATTCTGCCTTGTGAATACTGCAATTAAAGGCAAAGCTAATTAAGCATGTAAATCGTGCCCATATAAATTAGTTACTAACATGTTCACTTGGCCAGTGGTGCTGATTGCAGAGGGAAGGGGGATTAGCACGATCCGTGTGCTTGTGCAGAGGGCTTGCTGCAAGGAACTGCTTGGGAAAGGAGGACACACAGGTGACAACACACACAGGGCTTGTTCAGCCTGGAGAAGAGAAGGCTCCGGGGAGACCTTATAGCACCTTCCAGTGCCTGAAGGGGCTACAAGGAAGCTGGGGGGGACTTTTTACAAGAGCCTGTAGTGACAGGACAAGGGGTAATGGGTTTAAATAGAAAGTTGGGAAGTTTAGGTTGGATATCGGGAAGAAAATCTTCACGGAGGGGGGGGTGAGGCACTGGGACAGGTTGCCCAGAGAAGCTGTGGATGCCCCATCCCTGGAAGTGTCCAAGGCCAGGCTGGATGAGGCTTGGAGCAACCTGGTCTAGTGGAAGGTGTCCCTGCCCACGGCAGGGGGGTTGGAACTAGATGGTCTTTAAGACCCCTTCCAACCCAAACCAGTCTGTCATTCTATGTTTCTACAGGGCAGTGGGACGATGGTGGTGTCTCGCATATGGACACAATCTCATTGATGGGGAGCTGAGGATGGGATGGATGGTGGCAGATGTTAAAGCAACTCAAGTCCAGGAAGGGGACAAAGATTAACCAGTCACCATGCAGCTCCATTTATGAAGCGATGTGACCTTATCACTGCTTACTGAAATAGATGGAAACGCTTCTCTGGACTGTACTAGAGTTTGGGATTAGGTCCAGAGCGAGTCCAGCAAAGGCATTCAGCTCTGGATTAAAACATGCACTGAGGAAAAGTGATGGAAGCAGCCTTGCTTGCTTCTTGCTGGCCAGGCTCAGTGTTACCTTCACCCTGAGATGGCCAGCGGAAAGGTGAGGGGGGAGGGGGGAGCATCCAAGAGCGTTTGATGACGTTTTGTAGAATCACTGAGCGTTTCATGGCAGGCGTGAAAGCAAGCTGCCTTGCAGCTAACCCCTTGCAGCCTGGAGAAAACATCTGGGAAGTGGCATGTCTGGGAGCGGAGATGGGGCAGATGGCCTGGTGTGAAGAAGATGACAGAAAGAGGAATGAAAAACCTTTTGTAAATGAGGCAACAATAGAACATGTGTTTTGGCAACTGGACAGGTGTGTGAAAGCCCAGGCAAAATATAGATTTTGGTAAAAATTGCTGCCAGCCCTGGGGACAGTGCTATTCCCAGATTTGTGTGCAGAATCAAGATCTTTTCCCCCTGAAGCATCTTCTTTTTTTTTTTTTGTCCAAGCCACCCATCAGCCTGCATTGCATGGTGAGAAATCCCTGCCATCTGTAGGAGGGCACAGAGGAGGTCCTGCGAGCTTCTCCACTGGTGGCTCTGCATCTCTCCATGTTCATGTGCCCCCTGCACAGACACAGAAAGACTTGAAAAGAGCTTGGAAGGTGCCTGAAAAGCTCCCATTCGCTTTCACTAAAGAGAAAAGAACGGGCACCTAGATGGCACTCAGTGAGGTCAAAGGGATGGGGGCAGATGTCTGAGCAGGCTCTGGGCTCGAGGGCCAGGGGAAGGTGCTTCTGAAGAGCAAGGAGAGAAGCTGCCAGGCTGAAGGGGAAGCCACAGACAGCTGGCTACAAAGTGCCGAGCTGTTCCTGATTTACTTTTAATTAAATAAACAGTAAAAATTGTACGCACCTCTTGCAGGAGCTGGGGCTATGACATTTAACTCCACATTTTATCACTCCTGTCTGTGTGAAAGCTAGAGCCTGCACGTATCTTCTGAGCAGGGTTCACTTTTCCAAATGGGCCAAGCTGACCTTAGCTGGATCAGGCCCAGGAATTGCCTGCTCACCAGGACCTGAGCCCAAGCTGTTTTCTGCTCAAAAGCAGCCAGCACTACATCCTCTTCTCCCTGGAAAGCACCTTCACTGCCTACAGCAGCAACTCATCCTCCTGCTTGGAGTTGGACTAGTGGGCAACCGCAAACAGGAGTAGCCACAAGACAAATGAGCAGGAGGCTTGTAATCAAATGGTTGGCCTGTTCCCCTGTCTGGCTTCAGTCTATGCTTCCTGGACACTTCATTTGTTGTTTTACACTGCGCTGGCAGGGGATGAAAGCTTTATGGTCCCTACTAGGACATCAGTGTGAACACTGGGGACAAACTGTGTGCTATGGCTGTGAGTCTAAAATGAGTTTTCTCTCTTGTCTGTCACAAATCAGCGATGTATTTTTCTATGACAAACTCCTGAGTATCAATGAATTATCTGGTAGCAGTGGAAGGAGTAGCAGTGTCATTTCTAGTAGCTCTGGGCAAATTCACTTATACTAAAAGTAAATAGCCACAGGAGCTCGTTCACAAATTTTTGCCAAATCAGGCTCAGAAGGAACAAGGAAGAGGCTCTCTAGAATCTTATTTTAACCATAGATCTTGATGGGTGAGGATCCAGTTCTGCCGTGCTGGATCCATGCATTTGTGTGGGATTCAAATGGAGCAAATTTAATTGCAAATCAAGTTGTCAGGCAAGTCCCTCAGTATCTCCCTCCCACGGAACAGTCTCAGCACTGTCATTACTCCAGGCGGCTCTACCATTTGCATATCCTGCTGCAGTCATTAGAGGAGTCACAAACATGCCAACTGAAATGTGTCACCCTCACCCTGCACCTCTTGATGTCCCAGAAGAGGTTACTGGTGCCTTCAGCAGAAGTCTGTGGATGAGCACAGAATAGGAGCCTAGGGATTATGCTGGCATTAGCAGTGGGCTGCCTGGTGGTGTGTCCCACACCAGGGATCTGCAGTCCACAATGACAAGCTGGAGGAATAACCTGAGGAGAAAGGTCTCCCCCAAATGTGCCTGCTGTTCACAATCAGGTGGGAGTGATGGTCTCTGGGCTATGAAGAGACCTGAAATTCTCCTGTTCTGAAACAGACTTTTTTTGGGTCACCTTGAGGAAGATACTTAATCTCCTTGTGTCTCCATTCCCCAAGCGAAAGACAGAAATAGCAGCACTGCCTTCCTTCCAGCAGCGTAAGTGCATTAAAGATTGCAAGGTGATGGGAGCTCTGGAAGTGCCTCGATGGAAGAGATTCATTTGAATACATTTGTTGTGCATTACTCACTCAGCCCTGAGTTTTAATCTTCTCCTCCTCTCCATCATTGTAATCTAAATTTCCTTGAGCTTTCTCACTAGAGCTCAGTCCCAGTTTAATCCCTGCCTCGTTTGAGTGATTTCTCCAATTTCTCCTTTAGCAAATGGCAAAGCTTATGTTAGCCCTCATCTCTCCTCTAAGTCTATCACAGGAGAGTTGCTAACACTCCCTTTTCAGGGAGCACCAGCATATTTATCTGGGAGCTTGCATAACTTCTCTGAATAATTTCTCTTCTGTTTTTCCAGTCCGGTGACTTGTGTTTCACAGCCCTTTCCAGACCTGCTGTACCATCTCATGTTTGGGGCGTTGGAATTCCACTTTCCATCAAAGCAACCACAGCCTGCCCTTCCTCTTCCCTCCCAGGGGATGTTTTGGTCGGGGCAGAGGTGCATGGGACACCCGTTGCTCACGCTGGTAGAAGCGCTGTATTTTGCAGAGGTGCAGCTGGCGAGTGTGGCCAGCAGCAGGACAGAGTCCCCGGGCCCCATGCTGCACGTGATAGCCAAAGCTGTTCTGCTTCCCACACCGCTGGGCTTTCAGCAGGGACGAGTGCTCAGGAGGCTCTTTGGGGGCAGAAAGTGTGTATCTTGTTTCTGGGGGGTTGTTATCACTGTTGGGGCTGGGGCAGAGGTTCTGCTTTGCAGCTGTCTCTGCAAAAGGTGATTTCTTTTTTACATACCTGGTGTGTCATTCTTGCATATTAAGCAACACTGGAAAAGTCATTTTCCTTCATGGCAGATGTTATATTTGGATGTTTTTTGGTTTGTTAGCTTCCAGCCTTCTTGACTGTTACTCCAGCAGGATTATTTGTTATTCTATTAGCAAACAAATTCTGGCTCACATAGGCAGAAATGTGCAGGAGGCATATAATTCCCTATTTATTAGCTTGGTTCACATGATGTTATCAAGAACTGATTGTAATGCTTAGTGACATTAGCAGTATCTTCCTATCATAACAATGGTATTTACTGTCAGGAGCACTATTTGTGCGGCAGTTGTGTTACACCACAAATAATTACATTACTTGCATTCAATTTGTATCATTACACATAACACAACCGTGCCTGCTGCATAGTATCACACTTCATTAATGCCCAAGGCAGAACAACATCACATAAATACCCTCCTTGGCACTTTTCATTTGAAATGATACTCTACTCATGATTAAAATGTAGATCATAAATGACATATCCCAACTATTAAAAATATAGAAAGAAAAATATCCCCCGTATTAATAGAGAAAGGACGCCAATTAAATTTCATTGCTCTGAAAATGATTGCTCCACAAATTCAAGGAGATGCTGTCAAGTTTGGTAAACCCTAGAAATGTCAAATCTTATTTTCCTGGATTTGTCTGCAAATTCCCTGTAATTCTGTGTGTCTTTGTCATGGTAAAATGCTTAAGGGAGTTTTAGAAAGCAGTGAGAATTCAGTCACTTATATGCAACCCTATAATATGAGAACAGCACCATCCTGGTCTTGAGGGGCCAGAATCTTTGCTCCGTTGATAGCATGGCCCTGACGCTAGTATCCCCTGGATGGGCTGTGAATAATGCTGCAGAGATGGGATGACCTGTGTTAGAGAAAGTAACGTGGCCAACCGCCCCTCCAAGAGCATCCTGGGCTCCCCAGAAACCCCACACAAAGCTCTTCATGTCCCACAGCTCGTGGGAGGCTGCTGAGCAATTCAATAAGCTCCTGCCTCTGGGAGCAGCTGCTGTGTGGCTATAGGGTTATGAGACGTTTATAGATCTATAGGGTTATGAGACAAACAGGGCTATGAGGCATTTCACCATGTGAGCATTACGTTTCTTTCACTTTTTAAAGTTTTCTGCATGGGATCTACCCCACTAATAGAGCGCAGACCTTGTAACTTCATGAGAACTACCAAAAACACTCTAGGGGAACCTGCCAAAATCTCCTTAAAACCCCAACAATGACAACAAAATCCACCTTGACCCACACAGCCAAACCTTCTCTGTGTAAGTCTGGTTATTCCAAAAGTTGTTAGTGACAGACTAAATGGGTTTTGATCCCCAGAATACCTGGTAAATGGTACATAATTCCAGTAGAAGGCATTCGTGAACATGTTTGCCTGTTAAAGAAAGAGTTACATTCTGGGAGCTGAGGTGCTGGTTGCAAAAAATGGATGGTGGAAGCCAAGGTGGAAGAGCCATGGGTGAGCTCCTGGCAGAAGCAGAGATGCTTTGTCTCAAGCACACGGCTCAGAGGAAGACTGGATATTATTGTTTTGATCTTATTCAAGGAAAAGATGAGCTTGCAAAAACTTTTATAATATCACCAGATTTCTCTGTCCTCATGAAAATAAATCTATGAGGTGCCAAAGTTCATTGAACTTTTTTTGGAAGCATTTAAGGGCACATTACATCACCCTGTGGTGTGGGAAAGAAGAGAGAGGTTTCAAAGAGGTTAGCTGCAAAATAAGGTACCAGGAGCTGAGCTAAAATAGCCACCCTGCCTCGTGGTGACAAACTCCTCTTTGTGTCAGCTGGTGAACATGGGTGTCGAAGCCTAACCCATGCCAAGGGTTGAGGGCCAAGTCCTCTTAGTCTTGTGGGACAGATGTATCTGGCAGTTTGGGGCAATTCACAGGGGAGTGGGACTTTAATTAAATTAAGGAACTTCTGAGCATTTCTAGGGAACAGGAGTATTTTCAGTTTTCAGTATAAGAAGTGAACCAGGCAGAATGCAGATGGAAATTAATGGCATCTATAATAGTAAAGCACAGATGAATTAAGTTTTTGTAAGACAGCTACCAAGTACATAAAGACAAGACAGCCCAACTCTATCTTAGATAGGACATAGTTTAAAAATAATAGAGAATGCAGATAGAAATTAATGACATCTATAATAGTAAAGCATCTATAATAGTAAAGCACAGATGAATTAAGTTTTTGTAAGACAGCTACCAAGTACATAAAGACAAGACAGCCCAACTCTATCTTAGATAGGACATAGTTTAAAAATAATAGAGATTTTAACATATTCCTTGAAGAATTCTGTAAAACTAATGGCAGTTGAAAGCCAGATGAAGTAGCTATTTTATCTGGCAAGCTTCCATGCAAAATTTCTTGCTGATGCTGGCTCACACAGATGGAGATTTGGGGGGGGAGGGGGGAAGAACAAAGTGTCATAGGGCTTTATTGGATGAGCCTTGAAAGGTTTGTGCAAGCTTCTGTCACAAGGTTTATGAACCTTGGGTTTGTTAACTTCAATGCCGTTTTGTTCAGTGTTTTAACCCTGCTTTATTTCCTGTGGTCCAGATGACACATTTACACATCCTCAGAAAATTGAATGGGATGCTCTTCAAACAATGTGTGACTCTGCACAAGTAAGGGCAGAAACTTCATGGTTTTACCTCAATATATAAAAGTTTTTGAAAATCACTATATAAAGTGCTGTTCTCTTGAAAAGTCCCCTTTTGTTAGATCATGCAAATTTAGTGCTGGCTGTTGCTTCAGTAAGATGAAAAGTATGAACAACTCATGAATATTTCATCATTTGTTTCTGCACTGGTCAGAAATGGTAATTTGAGCTCCAGACTATAGAGATTTAGCAAGAAGAGTTGGACACTCAGATGATAAAGATAGAAAATAGCAACTTTCACAGGATTTTTCCTTGCTAGTGATGGTTTGTAGACAAGTTGCCTAAAGGATATAAAACTGGGATAATCTATTGAGGGCATGTATTTGGGCTGTGCTACTGAAGCAACTCTTGATCTGCAATGCATTTACCACTACAGTATTTTTTTTCTTTACCTTTTTCCCCCTCCCCCCCTCCACTCAGAGAACAACTGAAAGCATCATGTCACCAAAGACCACAGACAAAGCATCATACAGAAGACAGGCTTGGATGAGGTCCTTATTCACCTCAGGCTTGACATGCACCCACACCTCCCCAATGAGCACTGCCCTGGAAAGGCCGTGAAGGGGAAAGTATCAGCAAAGGTGCTATAGCTAAAGGTGCGTCAGCCTTGATTCTCCTCTTAATACTTCCTTTACCTTTTGCTGTAATGTCCATAGCCAGCTACCTTGCTCTCTTTTATGCAATTGGCTATCCTATAAGAGCACCCAGGAGCTGGAATTTAAATGCAATGTTGTTCTACGTAACCAGTGTGCATTCATATGCACTAATAATTTGTAGGCCAGCTTCAGACTTTCCTGAATATTAATGGGTCTGGGTTTGGACCACATTATTTTGGGAGTAGGAAATGTCATTGCCCCATGTTCAGGCCTAGGACTAGCACTTTGCAAATTGGATTTTTCCTGTACTGAGGAGATCAGGGTTTCTTTCCTTTTCCTCTGTGCTTGGGGTTCTTTTAGGAATACTGATGAAAATCCTGTCCTGCTGTTCACTCACCTCTGAAGCTTACAGATATGTTTTAAGTTTCCAACAAAAGGAATGGTTACAGTTTTTAAAATTACATTTTTTCCACATTTCCAACTGACTTCCTGTCTATGATGCATTCCTTGAGCAAGAGGAGGGGGAGAGATTCTGCCATGAGCAGTTGAAGCCTTTTTTTCAGTGGCTCTGATGATGACTCTCCGTGTCTTCAGCATCCAGAGCAGGCTGTCTGTGGTGGACTGAAAGTTGTCTCATCAGACTAGTGTTTCAGCATTGCCACCTGACATGTTATGACAAGCTTTTAACTTTTGAGCAGTGGTGGATGGAAATGTGTCACTGCCTTGGGAGCAGCACAGCACAGGCTGCCAAATGTACTTCATGCCGCAGTGGTGTCAGCCCCTCCAAGGCAGACACCCATCCCAGCCATGGTGCTTGATAAGCAAAGAAGCCAGGACTCTTCAGGTGGCCTAAACAGACCCGAGGAAAACTATTTTCTGCATGAACAGTAAGAGTTTGGGCACTAAGGAGGGAAGCTGAGAGGCATTTTCCAAGAAATAGGCATTTATGGGCTCACAGTAACAAGACTGTGCAAGAACCCTAAAAGAGGATGTTGGAACTGGAAACTTCCCATGGGCACAAGTTGGTCAGTTCAAGACTGTACATGCTCTGCTAGATAAGAGTCTGTCCTTCAGAGGGCTCAGCTAGCAAGAGCTGTGGAGCAGGATCTGGTGTTGTTTTCATGGTTTCTTCATGACTTGTTCTGCGTTTCCTCCCTTGCTGCTCTTTATCCACTTGGATACACCTAAGTGACACAGCCAAGAAGGTTTTTCATGCCAATTGTCCCTTCTTTTCCAGCTGACCAGTGCATTGCTGTGGGTTTTTCTCTGCTGTGGTGCTACAGTGGCTCTATGGTGCCTTCTGGAGATGGTCAGCTCTGAAAGAGCTGGTTCTTGACACTGCCAAGCACCCCTCAATGCTGAGCTCATCTGACTCACTGTATTTGCCATTGTTTCCCTGAAAGAAGTGATCACAGCAGGTAAGCAGCCCCTTAACCAGCTTTGAGAGTTCAGAGTGCACGAGAGATGCCTTCAGTGTTGATAGCAGCCACGCAGGTGTTTAGAGACACAGTTTCTAGAGGCGCAGAGCAGCTGCAGTTCTCACCAATTTTCTCTAGAGTAATAATATTTTTCATATTTTCACAGCCTTTGCCTTGACCTGAGAGTACAACTACACCAGTAAATACAGCAGGTCAGTGCTGCTTACTACCCCTGAGGGCAAGCAGCATGACCCTGCCCCTGTCCCTGAAGCTGAGATTTCTTCACCCCTCAGCTAGGGTGGTCTTATCCATGTCTAACCACAGTCTGAGAGTGTACAGCAGGCCAGTGCTCCTCACTACCCCAGAGGGCAAGCAGCATGACCCTGCCCTTGTCTCTGCAGCTGAGAATTCTTCACCCCTCAACAAGGGTGGTCTTACCCATGTCTAACCACAGTCTGAGAGTGAGTTGGTACAAGCCAAATCTGTGACAGGGAGTGTGGTCAGCACAAAACCAGCATTGGATGATCGCCAGACAGTGCTCAGCCAGTGCTCCTCACTACCCCAGAGGGCAAGCAGCATGACCCTGCCCTTGTCTCTGCAGCTGAGAATTCTTCACCCCTCAACAAGGGTGGTCTTACCCATGTCTAACCACAGTCTGAGAGTGAGTTGGTACAAGCCAAATCTGTGACAGGGAGTGTGGTCAGCACAAAACCAGCATTGGATGATCGCCAGACAGTGCTCAGGCCCTGGCACTTTCAGCACAGATGTGGTCTCAGAGATAAGGATGGGGAATGGGGAATCTGTATGCTGCAAATCCTCATGTCTGTACGCAGCATGAGAAGGGCAGGCCAGTCATGGCCAAGTTTGAATGATAAACCACAGTAAAAATTTCACTGCCTTGTTGCTTTCTGAATTTACAGGAAAGAAGAGATTGATCTCCCAGCTGCAGGAGTAAGGACTTGGCATGGGACCTCCTCCTGGGGCAACTCAGAGAGCTACCAGGATGGCACCAGCCCAGAGCACCCGGGATTGATCCCAGCTTGCCTGCTGTGGGCCATTAAATGAGCACAACGGGGAGATGAGATGCTGAAAGTGTAGCAAGTGACATAGTGTCTCTTTGGCACTGACTGTGTTGGCTCTCCTGCTCTTGCTGCCCCACACCCCTGTTGTGTGAGTTTCTTGCTGCCCCCTCCTTCAGGCCCTTAGGAGGAAGGGATCTTGCTGCATGGCTCACATGCATGTGCATCAGGAGCAACAGCTGATGTTACCCAGGAGGAGAAGTCTTGCGGATAAAAACAGAAAAATGAATACCTGGTCTCTCAGTAGTCCCAAAGCCAGTCTGCAGTAAGAGATGCATCATTGCAACACTGCTGGCTTTCTCGCAGCCAAATGCCAGCAGCCGAGTTGTCTTCATTTTTAACTATGTGATGGGCTTTCCTGTGATTGTATTGTTTTGATTGAATATTCCTTGGGTCTGGTTCAATTTTGCACCAACAGCAGTCCCAAGCCAGGCCTTGGAGTCTTCTAATGAGGTCAAGAAGCTACCACAAAATTTAGAGCAAATGGGAAAAAAGAAGCATTGGTGACAGGTCCCTCACAATTTTAAAGAGCAAGAGCCATCCTCCTTGGCAGGCTGCCCTTTTATATTTGTAATCTGTCCTGCAAAGCAGATGAGAGAGAACTCACTAGCAGATCCCTCCTCTGTACCGATAAAAGGGATTTTAATTTACCAGTGTGTTAGCTTGGCACTGCAGGACAATTTTAGAATGATGACTCCCCTCATAATCAATATACATCCAAACCCTATTTATAGACTTTAAAAGGAGGATCTGAGGATTCACTGTTCTTTGGATGAAGAAAAAAAATGGTACATATGCCTTGGAGTTTCCTTCATTTAACAGCAACAAATATTTTGTTCTGATGCCCTACCTCCATTAAAAAAAAAAAAAAAAGTGTAGTTTTCCTGAGGTTAACCTCCTGTTTTCTTAGGAACAAAAAAGAGGAAAATAATCATCCCTTTAGATAGGAAATCAGTGGCACAAAGAGAGCAAGAAAACTGTCTGCAGAGCTGAAAAAGATCACATCACTGATTATTAGAGTAGTAATTTGATCACAAGTCCTTTAACTTTGAGGGAGGATTAGCTAATGGTGCAATTAGCAAGGAAAATACCCATATTGCCTCTTGCAATGTGCTGGGCTAATCTGTTGTTTATTCTGTTATGCATCTGTCTACCTACAGCAGAAATCAACACAGCTTAGAAAATTCTTTTTGTCTACTCATATCCTTTGAAGTTAAAAAAACCCTTCATTGACTCTTCCCCCAGGCCCCAGCATTATGGGCAGGGCAGGATGGACTTTGTTCTCATCAGCATGGTAGTGTTTAATACATACCTTAGAAAAATAGACACTTTTTTGTCTTATTTCCTGAAAGAAAACAATTGGCATTTTCTATAAGGTTCTCCTGCCTTTCTGCTGTTAGATCCTCCTTAAAAACTTCTGCATCCCTTCCCTGGCCAGTGTTAACTGCACTCACTGGAAGCATTTTGCTCTCAGCAGAAATTACTTTCATATGAGTTTTGTGTAGTTTATCTATGAAGAGAGGAGAGGCAGAAGACAGTGCCTCCTGGAAGGACATGTGACCAAGACTTGGCAAACAGGCCTTTTGGAAATGTGGAAAATTTGGAAGGGTGTGGGGAAAACACAAAATCCAAAAAACAGAAGACCCCATGGGCCAGCATAGCGTCCACAGGTGGTTGTCTTTGCACTTGGCTGAGAAGGGCCCCCCAGCAACCTCTGAGGATGGCCTGGACTACTGGTGGGACATATCCATCCACCTTTCCAAACATACTTCAATTTAAGAACCCATTAATGTTAGGAATGGCTCAAACTGAGGAAAAGACAAAAAGTAGACCTTTTGTGTGATTCTGATAGCTCCAATTTCAGAGTTAGAAAAAGAGGGGGTTGTATAGGTGTCCAAACGTTCTCCAGAACTTAGGAGGCCAGAGGTTTCATCCTGTCAGCCTCAGACTCTGTCTTCTGAAGACTGACAGAGACTCAGTCAGGCACACTGACAGGAGAGGCAAAGATTGACTTTTATTCTTAATGTTTGCCATTCAACCATAGTGGGACGCGATACAAAGTGTGACCAGAAGGGTGGAGTCTCGTTGGTTTTGACTGAAGCTCTCTGAAGACTGCTAAAAACCCCATAATCAGGGTTTCTAATTGGGCCAGGGAAACAAATGCCTGTGTGCTAACCCTATTCGAGAGTGAGGCTTAAGCCTGGGTGTCTGTCAGCATGAACCTGTTCCCCCAGGCCTTGGCAGTGCTGGCCTCTCAGCAAACGCTTCCTGCTTCGTTTAAAGCATTGTCTCATTAAGCCTATGAGCAGAAAAGGCCTCATTAGCTTTTTCAGTGGTGCTGCCTAGTCTGGCTCGAGCCACAGGCAACTTGATGGCAAACACAGTGTCAGCTCGCTGAGGTCACCATCTCATCACTGCCAGCCCAGGCACTAGTATAAGGGGGAGAGAGCTTTGCCACAGCCCCCTCTTGGGATTGAGTGCCGAAATGGAGCCACACTGTGCACACCATTGCCACCATGGGACATGAAAACCCGCTCAGGAAACTGCTGTCTCCTGCCTGAAGTTTCACCTGGATGCAGGGGAATCGGGAATTCCCAAATTCACTTTGGGAAGACTGCATTTGATGTCCATCACCTAAAGGTTCCCTTAAGGGAATTTAAATACCCTGGATTTGGGTTGATTTGGGTTGATCCTAAGCAGAGCACACTGAAGAGAAAGGCCCATGTTGCAGGCCAGATGGAGCCAAGCAAAGTTGATTTTGAGAGCAGACATGTCTAACAACATTTTATTTTCCACTACTAGAGTTGTATGCCGACAGATTTCAAATATCTAAGTCCCAGCAGCCTGATTGAAAGTAGTATGTCTTTATCAGACTGGTTATGGCTCTTCTGAAATGTAAGTCTCACTAGATGCATCCAAATCTTGCCCTCTGAGTACATTCCTAATTAAAGCAGATTGGGCCTTTGGGGAAGGAGGGTCTGCAAAGCATTTCCTAAAGCACTTTCTACTTGAATTTCATTTTGAGAAAATATACCTGGAGGATGATGCGGGAAGTAGGATCAAGACAAATTTGGGTTTGGTGAGTCAATTTTACTTTATAGTATGTTTCTGAGGGACAGTGAGAAATGCAGGAAGCCCAAGTGATGAGCCTGAGGTAGCCTCAGGGTTTGACACAGAGGTTTCACCCTTCAGAAATACAATGCATGAAATTAAAGCAGCTATTAAGTTGCTGACATCCTTTTATTTTAGAAATGCCTTAGAGCTGTTTTCTTCAATTATTTGTGAGCTGAAAAAAGGCCATTCAGGCTAAACCAGAGGGATAAACTGCCCATCTCTCCAGCGTAACAAATGCCAGTTCAAACACAAATGAAATAATCTCTCATCAGACAGGCCCTACCATGTCGTGCCATAGACTTTCTGCTGCCACCTACGCAAGAAACCATCAAGCAGGAAATAAGGACATGAAAAACAGGTTTCTGCAGTAGTAAAGCAGAGCTGGTTTGATGGCTGACGCAGGATGACGCAGACACAAGCTCCGAAGACGAAAGTGTATGATGCATCTGAGTCACCTTCCTCCCGGCACCATCAGCCTTAGTTTAAACACAAAACAGTCATTTTGTAGTTGCTGTTTTCTACTGCCAGAATTCTTTCTCTGTGGAGATCTGGACACGTGTGTAAATGATATCAGCTGGGTTCATGCTGCTGGCTGGGCAAAGCACAGCCCACACCTGTCTCCAGGTGGGGAATTTGGCTTGCTCAGATGAAGCTGATGATTAATATGGGGATAGGAGATATAAGCACCAGCTGTATGGTATGGTGATATACTCTGCCCTGTGTTGCTTACTTTGAAGAAAGCTGTAGCTTTTTGTTTTTCCTTCCCCATCATCTCCAGCTACCCTTCATATGGTTCCTGAATGTAGCCCTAGAGCGAAGGATTCAGCATTGTCTCTGGGAGGGTGGTGAACTTCAAGGTGATGGCCTGTCCTAGCTAATGCTGTAGGTTCCTTAGCCCTCCCTGCAAAGTCCACCAGCAGCGTGGTTCTGGGGGATTGTTGCTCGCTGCCCTGGAGGGATGCTTCCCAAAGTATCCTCAGGCTCAGAGATGGTTGCTTGCCTGTTTCATTGCCAGCTCTTTATGTGACTTTTTTTCTACTTCAGTGCCACCTTGGTGAGATGACAACCTTGGAGAAGTGTGATCTGCTAGAAAGAGGAAAGGTATGCAGTAAATGGCTGTGTGAGTGTTTGCTTTCCTCTCTCCTGACCTTCAGTACATGGGATTTACCCACAGTGCCATAAAATAAATGTGCAGCGCTAGTTCTGCCCCTGAGCATTATCTCCTGTGTAACAGGAGTCTCAATAAACCAGCTTTATGATCACACTGGGTAAAGGCATGCCAGGAGGGTGGCTGTGGAAGGAGGGGTAGGGATGTTGAGCATTCCTGTGTCTTTGTGCCAATATGCCTGAAAAATCAGTGGGGCTCATGTGGATTAGCTGCCCTAGGTGGTGATGGAGTCTAGATCAGGCTGAGTTCAGAAGGCAATGGAAAAGCTGGAAGCCCTCTTGTATGGCCTTTACGATGAAAATCTCAGTTTGGGTGTTTAAATATGGAGAATTTATATGGGCAGCCTAAAATAAAATGTTTGTTACGGTTTTGGCTGAATTCTGAGTGACCCGCTCAGAGCGGGTGGTGTAACAAGGTGGAGGATCTCATGCTTATTTGCACCTGCTGTGGATTTGGCCCACTGCAGTAATAATGGAGAGGGTGAAATGTATCTTTTCCCTGCTGCTTCTACCCCCATGGTTTCTGAATGCTTTAGTAAATGTACAGCAGACAGCTGCAAAGCAAAGCATGTTTCTACCTGCCAGCAGCAGCAAATTTGGGAAGTTAGTGTTTTATGAATGCCAAATTGCCCTGAGCTGGGAGAATCTGCAGCAGATTCAGAGCTGCACAGAGCAGAAAGAAAAGACCACAAAGCTTAGGGGTGAACAAACAGGTCTAACAGTAATAACTGTTGAAGCCAGCTTGCTTCTTAAACCTTGGCTTTCCTGGTATTGCCTGTGCCAGTGGTGGCAATGTAATGGCAGGAAGGTTGCATTTCTGAAGGCTCAGCTTTATCTATTTGAACAAAAATAAAAAATTAACCAGAGGTGAGCAAAAGTTAATTGGAACAACAAGGTTTGAGTGTGCTATTCTGCTTGCAGACTATAACTCACATCAAGGGCTATCTCCTGTGGTCACTTTAAGGCCTGCGTTGTGCTAAGCAGATCGGGTTATAGTACTTATTCTGCAAGGGAGAGAGCTTGACAAAGGATTTTCATCATGAAATGAATTTTTCATCTCTGCTGAACATATCTGGTGACAAGAGAAATATAATCTCCTGAGGTATCAACCGCCCCTCTCTTCTGCTGGCAACGTGACTCGTGCCTCTTGCATGTGATCCTTTCTCCCATGATTTTTTTTCTCAGGAGGAAGAAAAATGTATGTAATGTATTATTTTGGTCAGTCTAATTTTTCTTTAGGTTTGAAATGGCTATTTCTGGCTGATTTCTTGTTGATTTCTTATGAGGTAGAAAGCTTAAAATATCACCAGTACATCTGTGTTGCCTTGGGTTTCCTAGTGGTGGTTGTACGAGATAGAAATGTAGGCAGGTGGGGGCATATTTCTGTCATAATACTTTGGAATTGCTCTTGCAGCTCAGGGAACGGGTAGGCTTTGCAGTGTTTAACTGACTATAAAGCCTAGTGCTCTCCAAAATAGCATGTCTCTTGCTTTGGGCAGACTTAGGATGGTATAAAGCTGGCAGCGCCGTTTCTAGCTCTCAGAAGTATGTAACAGTGGAGTCTGTAAACGACCTTCCTCTGCTGGGTCAGGAAGATGAGTTAACACCTGGTGGAAAAGCAGGGAATGATCCAGAAACAACAAGGCTGCCAGCCTGCTGATATCCTTCCTTGGCCAGCTGCTTTCCAGGAATCAGTTGCTGGGATCTCTTGTGCACATGCTTTGGCTGATAACGAGGAAGTATCTTTCCCTATGTTTTCTTTCTGTTCTCTTTTCAGACCTTTCTACTCCCTCTTGTGATTTCACTATATGTGAATTTCTAGCCCAGAGGTCATTGGGAAGCAGATTTGGAGCCCCCAGGATGATACCTAATGAGGCAGGCTCACTCTGGCCAGGTCAGGTCAAGCATCGAAGTACCATATCTTCCTTCCTTCACCCAATCCTAAAATAACAGCCAATACTCACCAGACCTAAAAAAAAAAAAAAAAATCTTATTGTATCAGCTTCAACTACATGCCTAGCTCTTGGGATTCACATTGGTCCCACTTCTTGAGCCCTGTTCCTCTCAGTCAGGCTGTCTGGTCTGGCAAATATTAAGCTAATCCTAAAAAGACTTGCTTCTTAATAAGCAAAGTATGTGGCATCAAGATGGAAATTTAATGAGAGGAGGCTGAGGAGCAAAGCTGACAAAGCAGTGACCTTTCCTCTGTGGTGAGCCAGACCGAGTCCATCCTGAGGAGCTAAGATTAATGAACATGCTGGTTCCAGCCACAAGCAAATGGGCATTATTTATATCATAGGGCTATTTTATTGGGATGCAAATTTCACAGCACTGAATACTTTGCTCAAGAGAAACCTTAAGCTGAGTTAGCACAAAGAATCATTGGATTATCCACAATTCCTAACGTGAGCACACTCTGGGGTCAGGTTTGGAGCAACTTATCTGTGTGTGGGATTGGCCACCTGATATGATTTAGCAAACAACTCATTGAAGAGGATACAGGCTTTCTGTATTGATTTCCATTTGCAACATGAAGCAATCTGCATACCTTTTAGTCAAAAGAAAAAGATACAATTATACTAATAAAGAAGCTGTTATTACCAGGAATTCTGAGCCATCCATGCTCTGAACACTAAAATTTTACTATTGTAAGACTCTTTTTCACAATGTTTACAAAGTGCTAAAGTTTAGCCCTTTGGCCTGTTGTGTTTTAAAGAATGACATTTTGTCTGCTAAATTATCTGCTATTACCTAGGAAGAAAAAGATCTCAGTAAAGTCCATTCAATTCTTCTTTTTGTTGCAGCGTATGTCTGATCTT
This sequence comes from Eurypyga helias, assembly GCF_000690775.1. NCBI lineage: Eukaryota > Metazoa > Chordata > Aves > Eurypygiformes > Eurypygidae > Eurypyga > Eurypyga helias. The sequence continues at coordinate 32,610 of NW_010235855.1, forward strand.
GACACGGGGAAAGGAGAGCAGGGGATATCTCTGGTGGTTTCAGAGCTCCCTGGGTGGCAGTTGGCTCCCTGCAAGGGGAAGCGATGCTATCAGCAAACAGCGGTTGGGTAGAAATGAGCATTGCATGACCAAAAAAAAAAAACAAACAAACAAACAAAAAAATTAAAAAATCCCAGCCGAAGACATGAATAGGGGTTGAGGGGACAACACTGAAAACTGGCAGCCTTGAGATTAGAGGCCAGGGGACGAGGTGTGGTGGCAAAAGTGGAAGGGTGAAAGCAATGTAGGAACTGGTCTTCATGCACTGAGTTAGTCTGGAAAACTAGCAAAGAGACAAAAAACCTAGAGTGTCTGCGACAGAAAGGTATGTGCCAGATAGACTAAGCTATTATGAGTACAATTTACTCTCAGCTGCAAATGCCGTAACTTCATCAAGAGTCTGGCCTCGGCCACTGTTTTTCCTGCCTTCCTGTACCGATTCAATTGTAGCTGGGATCAACTTAAAAAAAATTTTGAAGCTATGAACCTGAACTTAATGCACATAGAATGCTGGCTTTTCAAGCTTACTGATATTTAAAAAAAATCAATGTAGAGACTGTTTGTCTGGCATTGACTCCCATCCCTGAGACAACCATAAAAGGAAGGAGGGTGACCCCTTGTCAAGGTCCTGTCTTGTTAGGGTCAGATGTTGTTAGGAGGTTAAGATTAGCTTTTATTTACTGCAGACTGCTCAGACCTTGTTGGGAGATGGCAAGAGATCAGACAAGAGGATCAGAATGGTCCCCTTTGGTCTATTCATCTTCCTGTATGAGCAGAGACTAATTATCTTCTCCACAAGCCCTTCTTGGCTTTAGACTCTGTTTAAAAAAAAAAAAAGAAATCCCCAAACCATCAAAGTTAATGAAATTACTAATGCATTTAAGAAATAAAATTGCTCAACGCAGGGTCAAGTGAGTCAGTACTCTGTGTCCTGGCGGATGGGAAGGGAGGGCAGGGGGAGGCGATGCTCTAGCACAGTCTTGTCTGGGTAATGCCCGGCCACAGAAATTGCTTCAGTATTTCTGAAAGGCACCGAAGTGTGTCTTGTGCATGGCTTCATGTTCTCAATGCCTAATTAAGCACACGGTTTTGTGGGGATGATCTATGGGTCCGTGTCTGGGTTGTATCGTGTGTCCATTTCTTTTAGCAGGTTTTAATTGCATAAATTAAGTCACTTCAGTTTTATACACGCTAAAGGAAGTCATTTAGGTGTAGTAGGTCATTTCCAGAAACAGTGGTTTCTGTGGCAGTAGTCTGGGGGGAGCTGGAGGGGGGTGGGTCTCACGAAGATTAATCCACTTTTTTAAAGTGATAATCCTTTCATCTAAACTGACATGAGAATCCTAAACACCTTTCTATTACACCCCCAGATACAGAAATCTGGTCAGGAAAAACTGGGTTCCAACAGCTAGAAGTGATTCATTTTTGATGCAAGCGGGGACCATGCAGATTTGACATGAGGTTTTGGCTAGGTAACAAGAATTAAAGGGCACATCTTAAGCTGATGAGACACACGGATACTAGGATTCTTAATGTTACAGTGTAAATAATCTCTTACTGCTCAATTAAATGAGAGGCTTTCAGGGAATGTGGCTATTGTTAATGACCACTTCCTAATCCTGACTTTCACAGTGTGCTAATTCAAAGTCTCCAGGTGCTTTTTGCAGAACACAGCTATTTGCAAGTTAGAACTGCACAGGGAAAGTGATGCTAGGCTGAAATGCAATGTGGAAGGCCAGCACATAGAATGAATCTTTGCTGCCATTGCTCAGTGATGCTTATTTACCCCACTTGAAGATAAAGCTGCTGCAGAGAGGGAGAAGGAGGAAAAAAATCCTTTCCCACCTTTAACCAGAAAGGAAAAGGAAAGTGTGTTGCTAACAGATAGAAGTATATTATTGACACAAGCTGAATCCAGAAGACTTGGGTTTTGGAAAGATGTTGAATTGCTCCTATAAAAGCTTAGTTTTAGGCATTATCAGCACTCCCAGTAAGGGTCGGGTTTTTTTTCTGTGAAGAAATCAAATAATTATGTAAAAACTAGTTAAACCCAGCAAATATTTGCACTGCTGTAATTCCTTGGGCAGTGCCCTGACTGAAAGTGCAACACTGGCAGAAAGCTGATAAATGCTATTCGTTTAAATCTGCAATTAAAGGGAAAAAAATCTCTTCATTTGATGCTTGGAACAGTTTCACACAGATGGTCAAAACTGTCAGCACATCTTGAGGGTGTTCTTTGCCATACAGTGACAATTGCGGGGCCCT
>NW_010235855.1:34944-58637 GCF_000690775.1 Eurypyga helias
GATAACTTTATCCCCTCATCGCCCTAAGCTGCAGCACCACTTTTCACCTCTCAACAAATCCAGCTCTCGCTGATGAGCTATGTTAGGGCTGCGAAGGTGACCTCCCCGGTGACAGCAGTGCTCAGTGGGATGCTTTTGACCACTGGGCTCTGCAGGTCTGCGTAAGAAACTGCTTGCTCTTGAGCCCAGTTACTCGCCGAGAGGTTTTATTTGGATGTTTGTCAGTTAGTTTCTGTGCTCCATGTATTTTAATTACTCAGATGATAAAGCGAAGGTTTTATGATGTCGTAATGTGAAAGCTACAAGCACTCTCTTAATGTGAAGGTAGCAGCAATTTACCAGTCCAGTTGTTGCGGTCCATGTCGGGGCTTGAGTGAATGTGCCTGTGAGGTGTTTTGATCACTACTGCTGCAATGGTCTTGTCAGCAGAGAGACTCCCTTCTTCGCTGTGGCGTTTAAGAGAAGCAGGGGATGAGAGCTCAGAGTCAAAGGGAAGGGAATCTCCTGGCTACATCTGCAAAATTCCAGATTGCCTGGGATGAAAAGGGATGATGATGAACGAATGCTGGAGATGCAAAACTCATCTCTTTGTCCGTGTGTTCTGAAGGACAGGGAGTATCCTGGCTACACGCGTAAAATGCTAGCTTATCAAGTACAGAAATGAAGCTTATTCAGGCAGTTGTCTTTTAAGGGCATTGGCCTGTGACAGAAACCTGCCCCAAAGTTGACCGCTACCCCTCAGTTATGCAATTTGTTAGGGGAGAGTTACAATTGGACCCCACAATTCCTGATGGATATACAACCCCCTCCTCTGCTGTTCACTGCTTCCATCACTCTGGTCAGGTCTTGCTTATTCCTCCTCAATCACGCTGGGGAGACACGAAGCCTACCTTTGTATGGCAGCATGGTGAGGGTGGGTAGGGATTTCGCACATGACTTCTTCCAGCACAACATGGAGAAACACCCCTTCATGAACTCCATGAACAGCAAATAGCTGGAAGGTGGAGGAGTATTTGGAAGAAGCATAGCCCTATGTTTGCTTTAGTCTCATATTTTTCCTGAAGCATCTGCTTTTGGCTGTGTTAGAGATTGGTATGTAGGGCTACATGGATGCTTAAGCAGATTCAGCTCTTAAAGCTTTTGGAAAATATCTGCTTTTGGTATGGATCTGCAGAGCTCTTTCTGCCTCATGCCACCTATGAGCTCTCCGTCCTCCCAGAACAGCCTCTTAAACTAAGAGCAGCCTCTTAAACTAAAGCCTGCTGGTCAGGAACAGACCTAATGCCTTGTTTGTTCACTAGTGTCAAAACAGCTGCACATAAATTCCCAAATCCCTCTGCAAATATTTCCTTACTGAGATCCTGTCCTTCAGTTTCAGTTGTGGGGAGAAGGGTATGTGAAAAGCAAGTAGCTCTGAAGCAGAAAAGCTAGACTCTTGCCTGTTGAAGAGTTTCATAAAGCAAACTTATGTCTAAGTTGTAACCAATAACATTAACTTTCTGTTATTGAATGAACCATATGGACAAAAGCTTTGTGTAAAGCTTACTAGTCTAACCTACGTACGTGCATATATGGAGACTGGCCAAATACAGACTCAGTGGGGACAGGGAAATAAAAATATATCCAATAAGTCCAATAAGACCCAGTTCAAGTACCATGCCAGGCACTTGGGATGCGTGGGAGCTCAGGTGCTGCTCTTCTACCCTAACGGGAAAGTCTAACTTGCAGGGCAAAATGGTCCCATGATAGCACAGATAACTCCCAGTGAAAGTAAGTGTGAACCAAGGAACAGTGACCCAAGTGGCTATAGAAACATCTGTGCAATTTGTTATAAACATCTGGAGGCACACTGGCAAGCACGAAGCCTACCCTGTAAAGCAAAGTTGTTCGCAGGCATAGGCTACAGCCAGTTCAAGGCATACTGTTACTGTTCATGGACCAAAACCCCACTTAATAACATCAAGCCTGAGACATAAATGACTGCAAATGAGGAACTCAAAGCTGAGGTTGGCACTCCATCTTGGACTGGTCACCTGCTAGGAAGGTCTCTTTTGGGTGACAAAACTACAGGAATGGGGGTCCTAGAGACCCCTTTGCCTCTTACAGCTCAGACTGAGATGTTGAAGTGGGGTGTGCTTGGTGCACCCTAACTGGAAAGAGCAAAAGGTGCCTAAGCCTAGGAAGAATTTGTCAGTGAAATTGTGTGTGTGTAAATCCGTATGGCGTAGTGTTTTACAGTAACCATGGGGGCTTTGATCAAAGATGTCACTAAGAAGTGAAGAGTGGCTAGTCTGAGGAGGGGGAGTCTGAAATATGAAGGTGGACAATCATATCTTATACCAGGACAGCACCAGGTGACTGCATCAGTAATGAATTTAAACCTTAAACTCACATCAGTGTCTTACTGATGTTCAGAGGAGCTGAGCTTTGGTTTTAGACTCAGGACAGAGTTAAATTTTCTTCATGGTAGCTGGTATGAGGCTATTCTTTGGATTTTCCCTGAGAAGAGTGTTGATAACACTGGTGCTTTGTAGTTGGCATTAAGGAGTGTTTGTACCAATTCAAGGACTTTTCAGCTTCTGATACTGCAGTTCTGTTCCCAACTTTCTCATTGCAAGCAGTGTTGGGGGGCACACAGTTCAGACAGCTGACCCAAACTGACCAAAGGGGTATTTCATTCCATAGGAAGTCTTGCTCAGTATAAGCCAGGATGAGCCAGGGGTCATAGCTTGCTCATTTGTTCGTGCGTTCGTTAGTGGTTTGGTGGGTTGTTTTGCTTTCTCAGCCGTGCTCTCAGGGTCACTTGGGCTATTCTGCCATCGCTCTCGGACCCTCTGGCTTTGACTCCTGCTACTCCAGACCTGGCTGTGTATTGGTCCATGGGTGGTAAGCAATTGCATCTTATGATTTTTTTTTCCTGTTCTTTTAATTACTTATTATTAGTAGTATTGGTAATATTATTGGTATCACTATAATATCAATTTGTATTTAATTATTAAATTGTTCTTAATTCACAGGTTCCTTGACTTTTCCTCTGATTCTCCTCCTCCACTTGAGGAGGGGGGAGGTGAGTGAGCAGCTGTGTGGTACTTAATTGCTAGCTGAGGTTAAACCCTGACAAAACCTCACAGTCTAGCTTGGGTTTAATCCTAAAAATGTGCAATACTGCATTGTGCAGGAGGCTGCCTGGGCCCATTTCTTGGTGTCCATATTTATTTGGATAAGACCAGGAGTACCAGCATCGTGTGTGAAGCTGCACGTTTTGTTTCCCTCCTGTACTTACAACACTCAGACAAAACTGCAAAAAATATAGCAGGGAAAAATCACTTCTGACTAGTTTCTCTGCCTTAGTGATGCTCATCTGGGGTGAACAAAAATCCAGAATCAATGGAAAGCTTTATTTAGAAATCTGAGGCAAGAGGAGAAAGAGCAAATGCTCTGCAAAAGGCAGAAAGGGTTAGACAGAACAATTATGAAATGGAGAAAATTGCACTCTACCTTTAGAGGCATAAACAGGGTGCTATGTCAGCATTTTAATCATCCATCTTATTTTCAGCACTGTGTTTGGATTAAACACTCCCTCAGTAGGATGTCCTGGGTAAAAAAGGCTGGGTCAAGGGGATATTTTCCACTCAGCGAGTGAGTTAAATATAGAAACATGTTTTTCACCTTTTGAGGAGAGCTTTTCTGGAGGAGGAGTCAGAACTTCAACTCAGCTCACAGGTAGTGCTTGTTGTGCACACATTTTCTTCTGCTTTTTCTCCTTTTAAGGATTTTTGAGCTTTTCTGTGCCGTGTACTCGGAAGTGATGATTCTCAAGGTCCCTTTTAATTAGGAGCTGAGGCAGGGCTGTGCCTCAGCATCCAGCTCCTGTGGTAGGCTGGATAACATGTGGCGGTGTACAGGAGACAAAGTATCATGCAAGGCTTGTGGGCTTCTAACACCAGCAGTGAAACACTTCTCCCCTCATCTCGCAAAATGCCCTCAGGTTTCTGCTTTTATCAAAGAAAGCAAACACGTTTTCCCATAACGGGGTGCTGTACATGACATTCAGAAAAAACATGGAGGCTGGGAGCGGAGCTAGGCATCACCCTGCTAGATGTTGTCCCATGCTCAGGGGCAGCCCTTTGTGTGTAAAAGCAAGGAGCAAAGCCCTGCGTGCATCTGGGGCAACTTTATCCGCTGCCTCCAAATGCCAGACTGCCATTCCTGGGCTCTTAGTGTATCAAACATAAAATAAGGGTATCGAAGACAGCAGACCAAGAACAGTAGTCAGGGTTCTGGACTCCCACTTCTATAATTGCAGGGTGATGTATTTTGGGGCTTAATTGTGTGTCATGATGTTACAGTACTAACGAATCAGTCAGCAGTCCTCACGGATGGGGAGCAGTATTCCTCAGTGTTGACTTGGGGAGAGCATCAGCAATGTCATCTCTTGCAAATTGCTTTTCTCCTTCACCTTGCCTAAAGCCCGTGTATGTCAGCACCGCTTACGTGCAGCATAGATGGAGCTAGCCACGGGAATGCAGCAAATTAAAACCCACAGCTTGCAGCTCACTGCAGAGGACTTTCCTCTTGTAGCCTTCACTGGGGTTCATTCCTGGTTTATGCTCTATTATGGCCTGGTCTGGCACTATTTGAATAGCAGGAGGTTTTACTCAAGCCTTTATTGACTGAACTGTAAATCCTTCCCAACTGCTGCAGACATTTCTGAGATAAACAAAACGGAAGTAGTGGATTTTGTTTAAATTAAATCTCCCAAGCGACTTAAGCTGTCACTCAAATTGGGCTATGCTTTAATTGATTTAAAATACCCACGAAAATTTCAGGAAAGGAGAGTAAGAAATGAAGAATAGTTGGTCTTGAATACCTTTAAACCTCCATTTCAAAACGAGCATCTTTCAGTTGTTGATAAGCAGCAGCTCAGTGCAATAAAACCTCTGGGAGTCTGGACACACATAGTGACGGGCTCCCAACCATGCTCCTCACCATCGCTCTTGCTGAGCATCAGAGAAGCCTGATACAGCCTTCCCCATTTTACAGAGGGAACAAGTAGGAGTGCACAGCCTAGAGCATCCCCCACTAGGGTGGCATTCAGTGGTAGCGTTTGCCTTGCTCTCCACTCTGCTGCTAACAGCCATGGGATTCCCACAGCTGCAGTGATTCTGAAAAAGGGGAGTCAGGCAGAAAACAGATAAGTGAGTATGCATAAAACACTGAGCATAAAATCCTTAATTTGAATAGATACAAACCGGGCCAAGAGTGAGCTTGTGGAATGACAGACAAAGGTGATTCAGACTCTGGCGTGTTTGACAGCCTGAACTTATCCTGTCCTTTGGGTTTACTTGGTTTGTTCCATTTTGGCTGCTGTTTCACTTTGGATAAATACAGAAGAAATATTTTAATGCACAAAAGTAGCTGTTGGAGCCTAAGGATCTATAGGGTGCATGTGAAGGCTGAGGACCTGTGGAAATGCTGTCAGCCCCTGCCATGTGCCTGAGTACAGGCTGGGCTGCTCCAGGCTATTGTGCCTTGTTTGGGTTTTCTTACAGCCTTGACAGCATATCCAGTAAGGAAATGATTGTATTATATTTTTCCCTTCTATTAATTATAATACCATTACAATAAAAGGAAACATTAAAGAATCTTAACAGGTCAAATCAAGCTTTTCCACTTTATTGTTACAAATGAGTATTTTATACGTTGAGCTCCAATTAGTTTGATTATTAGATCTTTTAGGTTCCCAAACTTTTGAATTTTTCTTTTATATATTTCCATTACAATAATAACTTTAAGAATCTAAAATGTTGTCTATAATTAACAGGCCTTGTGTTTTAACCACATTTTTTGGAGTCCAGATTTATGAGCTGCATATGAGCTCATTGCATGGATACCCTTTCTGTGCAAGTTCTGACTGACTGCTTTCCTGCACTGGAGTCATCACATCTTGTAGCTGCAGCTACAGGTTGTCAGATGGTCACTGTTTTGGGTTACAGACCTGGAGAACAGCAGGAACATGAGCAAACAGCAATACTCTGGTATCAAGAGACTTTCAGACCAAGCTTCTTGTCCAGCTCCCAAGGGTAAGTTGCACTGGTAGCTGAAGAGATCTGGGACATCTAGCTGAGTCCAGGGACCTCATATTTAGGTAGCAAGGGTTGGGCTGAGGTTGGTGGCTTGTTGTTTGGGAGACCTGTTGGCCACAGATGCAGTGTAACTCTTAGAAGAGTATCTTCTTGTAATTAATTCTAATTACAAGGGAATAACCTTGTCTTCTTTTTAAACTAGCTGTAGTTTCCCAGAGTTGCTTTGTGGGCATGTACCTCCTTCTAGCTAGCAATAACCCACATGGCTTTGAAATCTGAGTTACAAACTCTCCTGAACTTGGAGAGAGCTTTTGAAGAGGTTTGCTTTGTCTTAGCTGAAGTACTGTAGTGTGAGGCTTTCTCTGCTTCAGCATCTTCAGTTTCTCACGCTATACAAATATGTCCTTAAACAAGTCACCTTAGCGAGGGTGAGGGGGGCCAAAAGACATAGCAAAGCAAAAAGACAAAGTTGTGTCAGGATAAGTGCCAACAGGATAAAGCCCATTTCACTGTTAGTGCTTTTCTGTCTGGCAGCTTAATGATGAAAGAAATAAAATATTCAGCAAAACTGGTAGTAGCTGGTAAAGCACTGAAGTGAGCTATTGCATGTGCTGTCACACAATGTCAGTGTTAAGGCAATTGAGTCACTTTTTGTGCTGCAGCCTCCCTGGGTCTGAGCAAGGTTTTCCCATCCAGCTGACTGCTGCAGCACCTTGCAAGCATCTGTCTCCCTGGTGCTGCCCAGCCAGCATCATCCCACCTTTCTGGTCACTGTGTATTAGAAACTTGCCATCCAGCTGCAAAACTGAACAATGATAAGATTTATACCTCAGCCATACCACCACGAAGACGAAGCTGCAGTGATGCATGGCAGTGTAGCAAATCCTACAGCATCAGGACTACCTGTGCAAGAGTGGTGCTGAGACACTGTGCGTCTGCTCATGAGCTGCTTTAATAACAGTATTTTTTTCTTTTAGAGAGCACGTCCTAAATATTCAGCACACAAATTCTTGCTACAAAAGACAACAATAAAAATATCTCAACAGCTGTTGCTTTGTTGTTCAAACAAAAATAAAAAGAAAACCAAACTACAAAGCAGTGCTCCAAGGTCATGTTTTTCATTTACAGGGGAAAATGAAGAGGCACGGAGCCTTTTAGTGAGCTTGAGAATTTGCTGTTGTGCATTTTGGGATGTGAGTTTTCATGTCCTTCAGTGAGACGCTCAGGGCAGGCATTACTGCTGCTTGAATTTCTTCTCCTCAGGAGCCTCAGCCTGACCCATCCAAATGGCAGAGGGTCCTGCTGCCATGCAGGGTCCTGCAGGAGACCCCAGGAAAGGAAGGAATCCCTTCCGTTCCCTCTCCGGAGACAGCAGTAAGGTTTGTTTTAATATCAGCCCTTTAGAAATCACTCACAACTCTGTTTTCATACAAAGCAATTGTGCCTTTCTATCCTGTCTGTGCCCACAAGGAAATTGAGCCTCCGGGTTACGGGAGCAATTGTGTGTGCTCATCTAGATGTGTCTTTCGTCAGACAGATAAGAGGTCCAGAAATGTTTCCCAGGTGTTTTAAAAAATTGTCAGCCTTTCAGTGCTAATTCTGAGAGCTATTGAAAGGAGAAATTGCTCCAAGCAGCAGATTACCAAGGTGACAACATGTACAGCTGTGGGTTTGGTCAACTCAACCAAAGACGCTTACATGCAGCAAAGTGGGGAAACTGAAATCTGCTGCTTAACAGGTGATCCACAATCTTCCAAGGTCAGTCTGCCTTCCCACCACTGTGGAGGTGCCCCAAGAGGTGCACTGCCCTTGGATATCTGTTTGCCCTACCTTCACCTGCTTCCAGGAGGGAAGTATCTGAGTCTGCTGCTGCTTCTGCAGCGAACAAATGGTGCTCTCCCTAGCCGATAATTTTTCTGAGGCTGATTTTGTATCTCGTGGCTTTGTTTTCTTCATAAAATTAGGGTATCAGGCTGTTTCTTAATCATTTCTATACTGTGTATTTGCTGACAACTCTTCTGGCTCATCAGGAAGCCAACCTTCCTAACATTCATTAGTAAGAGAGTAAAAACCTCCCTCCCCACAGTCTTTTGTAGTTAACACAGTTGGACAAACCCACTATTTATTTAGCTTGGAGAAATCTGAAATTCATTTTGAGTAGGTTACAATTTTGGTGGTTTGTTGAGATCACAGAGTAAAGATTGCTTCTTGGGTGTAGGTAGCTTGGAAGCTGCAATGAGCCATGTCTGCAAAGCTCAGTGTTTAAAAGAGATACCCCATGCAGACCTTTAACCCTCTTGGGTTTCAGATGTTGTCCATCCAAGAAGCATTAAAGACAAGTGATGAGGTGTTGAGGTTCAGTGCAGAAGCACCATGAGACAAAGGTTCTCTTGCTCTTGCCCAAATCTTAAGGATTTGTCATGTCAGAGGAAGTCACATCAAGCTGCAGCTCGCCTCAGTGATCAATGTTAGAATAGCTGGAACCATGTTCAGTACTCCTCAAATCTGGACTCTTGCCATTTCCAGAGTAATCCAGGCTCTTCTGGAACCTTTCTGGCACAGAGCAGAGGAGCACACTTCTATCTCCCAGATACTAATAGTACAACCACACAAAAGAAAAGAGTATTAAAATACATGATGGCAAATATATCTTGTCCTGTCAGCTTTGAGGGTCGCTCAAAGCCTCCTGATTCTCAAAAGTTTTTTGGGTGAACTTAGTTGGTACTAGATGTGAGGATGAGCATCTAATAAATGTAACTGGATGGCTGTGAATTGGCATGCAAGTTCTCCATTAAAACAACTGTAGATAAGGTGGCTGATATTGCTACTTGAAGTGCATTGTCAGTGGTACTTTTTCAATGTGGCTTGACAACTCAACTTTTCACTCCTACGGGCTGAGATTCATAAAAGGAACCTGTTTCTATATGGGACCTGAGTGCAGAGTGGTGGAAGGAAAGTTAAACTGCATTGGTAAGTCAGGTTTCTGGATAGGTGGTTGGAACTGCTATTGTACCTACTCGTGTAGACTCATCAGAGCGGCTTGGTGGCCAGATTGAAAAAGGCAGGTGCACAGGCTGGATCTTATTTTTCAACCATTCTGTAACTGCACCTCTGAGGAGACTTTTTTTGGTCTCCTGTCCCACTTGTGAGGTGGAACATCCTCTTCCCAAATCTCAACATGATGTGCTAAAAGATGAAATGAGGAGGAGAGACCTACTTGGACTAATTTAGAGTTGTCTTATTTGGGGCTTCTGGACAGAAGAACAGTGGTTAGCCTGTATTCTGGGTGCAGGTAGAGCAGGAACAAACCACATGCAGTAAGTTCAATGTACCTGAGACTCAACCTGTGCACAGACCAACTATGAAATGCCTCTGCAGTGAGTTTCACAGTTCTCAGGAGCAAAATACTTGGTTGTTGGAGGCTATGGGTGAGTCTTCACATATTTCTGTTGACTCATTCCATAATGTTTTTAGTTGTCTTGTGTATATTTTCTGGGTCCCCAGACCAATTTATAAGGATTTGTAAGAATTTTGGGGTAAGGGTTACCTTTCTGAACCTGTGGGGTCCTTATGTTTGAGCATAATTCCTTACATTAATTAAATGGCGAGGCATGCACCGTGGAGATGTGATTTGTGCAGAGATGGGTGTCTCATTTCTGAACCTATTTGGGCATGGACACTCTTGCTGTAGAAGGCCTAATTGCTTAAAAGATCACCGGGGTTTACATTTGGAGCGGTGCCCCGGGAACTGATGGGGATCGGCGGAGCTTTACAGGAAAATCTGCCCAGTGCCCATTTGCATTTGTCTGCCTTTAGCAAAAGCTATCAAGTTAATGCTAATTTAAATTCTCATTTAGGCATCTGTAGGTAAAATTACACAAAGCACTGTGCATTAAATTAATTCCAAATCCATGTTTGGGTATAGAGTCTTCAGAAAGACTAGGTATGTTAGTCTATTTCCAAAATACATTGGCCACTGAAGATCCAAAGCTACTACGCATCCCCTCTTTTTGCTCAAAAATAAAATGATCTAAAGTTACCCTGGGTTAGTAATATGCTGGTGCCAATTCGGTTCCCACAGCTGTCCCATCAGCTTCCCATTGGGAAGCAGAGCCCTTAATATTTTCATTAATCATTTTGCTGGTGGTTCCCGAGCCCGTGGATTACACAAGTTGATCATGCTGGATAAATAAAGGCTCAGAAATTCGAGAAGAGAATCTCAGTTGTAACATTCTGTAATCAGTGACTGCTGCTGTGTAACGCCTGGAACCAGGCAGAAGCCTGAAGGCAAAGCAGGTCAGCCAAAGCCACCCTGAACCCTGCACCGAAAGCAAAGCCAGAGGGAAATTCCCACCTTCATATACCACCTTTTTATGGTGCCAGACTTGGGTTTCTTTATTTTATTATGCAAGGTGCAATCTTAAAAGCACAAGTTCAAGGGAAAACAATTCCCGTCACTTAGAGCTCCCAGGGAGGACCCAGTGTGAGCGTCTCCCTTGATGGCAGAAGCAGCTCTCCAGTCACCCTGCCAAGGGGTGAGGAACCCTGTCCTACGAGCTGGTTGCGTTGCAGGGGGACACAACCAGCATCTGCAAGTGGGAGATGGCAGTTGTCGTTGGAAACTTGATAACTTTGTCCTTGAAGAATTGTTAATACCCAGTTTTGGGTTCCACCGTAACTTCAGTGGCATTCTGCAAATTTTGTTCTCCATTTAAAATCCTTTTTTCCCAGTGTTGGTGGTTGGTTTTTTTTTTTTTTTTTGGCTCTGTAGCAATAGCCATGTCTGGGGTGCTGCTCTCCTGAAGAGAGCTGTCTCACTCCGAGCAGCAATTGGAGCAGCTCAGCCTGTGCACTGCTGCTCTCAGTGCTGAACTGTCTTAGCACTGTATTCATTTTTCCTCCTTCGTGTGCATGGGTATCATTGAAACTTCTCTTGGGGAAGAAGCTTATTACAAATAAGCTCCAAAATGATCATCTGAAGAAAACCCTGAAATGTTCTTTCACTTGATTTAATAATCCCTGGCAAATGCATAGATACATGAGATTTTTAACTCTGTATTGGAGCGGAGTCTTGAAGAAGGATCTCTCTATACAATGCCTCCTGAAGCGGTTTTGGGGCCCAGTGTTGATTTTAACCAAGTCTAGCTAGAGAGCAGTAATCATAAATACACTGTGTTTCTGCATGGGTTGTGGAAAATAAAGGTCAGGTTTAGCCCTGAGGAAGGTGCTGTGGTCCCAGTCATCAGATCCTGCCTGCTGGACACAGGGGCAAGTGCTTTTGGGCTCTCTGCAGACCCCCTCACCTGGGGTGGGAGATTGTTGCCTTGTTTCCAAATACATGGGCCTCTCCAGGACACATCTGCAGCTCAGTGGTGGGTATGCAGTGTGTCAGGGGTGCACTGGGCAGCTGAAGGAGACGCAGGCAGAACCTGCAGAAGGATTCTAAACACAACAGGCTTTTGTCTAGGTGATGGATGCACAGAGCTGTACCAAATGGGACAGGCTTCATGTCACTGACTGTTGTTTTCCCTTCCCTTCTTCAGTGTCTCCGTTTTGGGTTGCTGCCCTTAAAGCCCCAGCATCTCCTGCTGAGCCTCAGTCCTGGCTCCTCTGTTGACTTATTTTGAGGCTTATCTGCCTTGGCTGGTGAAAGAGATGCCTTCTGATACACCTGATTCTTCTATTTCTTCCATGTCTCATTGGGTCTCACCGCCTTATGTATTTTTAAATCTCTCCTTTGACTATTGAAACTGTTCCCCCGAAAGGCCTCCTAAATCCCAACTTTTCAGAAAGCCCCAAGGGGACAGTTTTTGTAAAGTGTGAAGCTGTTCTGGTTTTGTGGATGAGACCTCAGGTGTTGATGGCTTTTAGTGAATAGTGTATTCAGAGACACGCTCTGCCTATCACTTTTGCAGGGGAGGAGTGAATCAGGATATGACAAACCACTACATGTTTGCTTACAAATGCTGCTTGGGATGTTAACATTGTGCAAAAATCCCTCCAAATGGTATTAGCTTTATCCCTCTATGTTTTCCCTCCCACACCACCACTGCTGCTCTAGAGTATGATCTTTGCCTTAGTAGCTCAGTGTTATTTTACGTGGATATGTACGCTCAGTTTTCCCTTATCTTTCGGGGTTCTTTTTAACACTTTGATATTGAGTTATTTCTCCTGTGATTAATTCTTTTTTAAACACAAAGGCAGACAGCTGTGTGCAGCTCAGCCCTCCATGATACAGGAATAGCAAAGGCTGGTGTTTGAGGAGGCCCTCTTCAAAGGTGAAAGGTGCATCCAGTCCCTGCAGATGGCTCTGATGGATTCTGGTACTGCGACGATCTGGAAAGAGAGCTAGTCCCTTGTCGCAGTTTGGATCTCTTGTTGATCTTAAAAATTGCTCTTTTGATTCTTCAGGCTATAGTTTTAGATTTATCCTCATGTCTTCCAGTGTCAGTTCTTCCAGTGTTTCTTTATCAAACTCTCCTTTCTCCCCTCTTTTCCCCACCTTTCCCTGCTAACATTGTCCCACTGGTGTGACAGCTAATAGCTGCAGGTGACACAACTCAGGTGCTCTTCACCAAGATGCGACTCTGACATTACAGCATCGAAACTGGCCACGTCTTTTTTTCTTTCTCTGATAATGATGATGCAGAGCAACATGTGGGTGAAATGCATGGCGGGGACAGGATTTTATCTGCTTGCCTAGTTTGATGTTTAATACATGAGGCAGAACCCCAAGCACTTGATCACGATGTCACGGTAAGCTGCAACAGAGCATGCTGACAGCAACACAGCGGCTACATGACAACCAGAATCAATCTGGTATATGGAAGGGTTTAATACCTCTAACTGTGACACTGCAACTGAGCTGAGCCCCAGCCTGCGCCTAACTTAATCCCTGATCTGTGTAAAACACGTGTACCCTTTCCAGAGGATGGGGCAGTCAGTGAGGTTGCTCTCGATGAGCACCGGGTGGCACGTCTGTGCTAAAACTCACCGAGCTGCCTCTCCAGTAAGTGATGGGTTGATGAGGGATTTAAAACAAAAACTTACAATATCTTTGTTAGCCTTACTTAAATAATCAGAAGAGGCTCACCTGAGGCTGGTTGTTGGTGAATTGGTGTTTATTTGTTTGTTTGGTTTTAAATAAAAAAAATGTTTTCACTTCATAAATAAATATGCTAAGAAATGGGCTTCAAAAGAAAGAGAAATGACTAGTTAATATTTGACTTTCTGTTGCCAAATTCATAGATGGAAGGTCCATACAAATCCTTGTTTAATGTCACTCATACTTGATACATTTTGTAATCCTTTATCAGCCATCTGATTAGGAGTGTATTTAATGAAATAACAACCCCAAAACGGGAATGCAAGGGGTTAAACTGTAGGCAGGAAAGGGAAGGCAAGAACCAAGCAGCAAACAATGGGCACCTGGGCTCCATTGAAGACTAAAAGTGGGAAAAAAAGGCTTAATTGAAAAATCTGCCTATTGTGTGTGACTGCTAGCCTCCAAGGGAAACAAACAAACCCATTCAAAGGAGGGGGGAAAAAAAAAAGGCAAAGAATTGGAAAATCCTGTGCTGTTGTGAAGACTTGGGGTGTTTAACTCTTCCCAACCCAGGGCTACAGGTAGAAATATTTTTCATAATCAAAACTCCATCTCCCTTGTTAAAACATTCAGTTGGATGAATAATTTCTTAACTCCTCCTGGCATCTTCCGTCACCAGCTGGAGCTGCTAGGTGCTCCCATGGCAGTGTTGGATGCATGGAAAACCCTGATCATGGGGGAATGAGTGGAGGAATGGTCCCCGATTTCTTTTCTCTCTCACTGGTGTCATAAAAATATGGATCTCTCTTTTTCCCATTCACTTCAGTGTTGTTTGGTAGGTATCCACAAGTTGCCTAGAAGTGTTTCTAATACATTTCCACTTTAATAATAACTTTCTCTAGAGTTTGCAGGCTGCAGCAGGTTTCTGCTGCAGAACAGGGCAGTGGGGTTTGGTTTTCTTCGCTGCCATCAAGCCCGACCTCCCGCAGCGGTGAGTTGCTGAGACCCCCTTGATGACAGTTTGTGAACCCTCATACATTATTCCTGAACCTGATCCATACTGAGCAGGGCTCACAGCAACAAGCGTGGTGCTCTCTGGTACATGGCACATTTCACTTAGGGATTATCAGCTAGGAATAATGTCTTATTTACACAGGGCTCGCCAGAATTGCTGCTTTGATAAATATTGGATAAGCTAGGCCAGTCCCAGATTCTTTGGACAAGCAGCTTTTGTGTAAAATCTCCTCATAGTGCTGGGTGGCTTCAAGGTGTAATTTCACTGAATATCCAATTTTGTTTTGCAGAGCACGTAAATGTTTCAACCCAGTTGCTGCTGTATGAAATGCCATAGCCTTAATGGCGTTGGCAAGCGTTACCTCTAGCTCAAAGTGTTCTGGGTTTCAACAGGCAAAATGTTATTTGCAACAAGACATAAGCCCTGAGTCCTCAAAGAGGTCAGTTCTTCCCATAACACTACAGATGTCCCTGGTGCTGTTTATTCTGCCTGTTAATGTTTCATTTATCCAATTGCTGGACTGCTCCTCATACATTTTTATGAATTTGTGTTTGAATATGACTGATTTGAAGGCTTTTCAAATGTGACTCTTTGGAGTGTCTCTTTCTGTGTTTAACCTCACTGTTGAAAAAAAGTCTGATGTGGATTGTGTAAAAGGCTAAGGATGGAGCTGATTTCAGACTATTCAGAGTTGAAAACATAAGACTTTTCCTTCTCAATTTGGCAAAATGAACATGAGGCAATTGGGTTTGCATGCTGTAACATATCTTCAGCAATGATTTCATTAGGCAGGGAATTTTTCCTCTATTTTCTATAATTCTTTTGAGTATTTAAAAAAAAAATAATATGCATTTTGGTAGCATGACTTATTGTTTCAGAGAAGTTTTATGATACAAACTAGAAGAGATTCTTTTATTCTGCCTTTTCCTCTTTAATTCGTCCTTGGCTCTGCTAAAGCAGTTGTGCTGATTCTGAGGTTTTAGTGCATCAAAACAGTGGCGACAGAGGGCTCCTATTATGCCAGATTTCTCTGGTTGTGTTTGGAGCTGCTGCAGCACCTTTGTGATCAAGTATTTGCCTTAATTCTCTTCTGTTAAGATTGCAAGCATAATTTCAGAGGATCAGAAATCTGTTTGTGTATATGCCCCAAAGGGCTGCTGCCCTCGAGCCACTACAGAGGGTCCATCCCATGTCAAAGACTCAACAATGTCTCCACATTTCTGTCCAGGGGTGCTGCTGCTACATCCTTTTCTAACTTGAAATCTCCTGTGGCTTGGGCACTCCCCAGAAATGCAGAAGCCCTGGTCCCAGGCTTGCTCCGTGGAAAGCACCTTCATTTGACATTGTATTGTATTGACCTGTCTTGGGTGCTCCAAAGATGCAATATCTTGTGCGTATTTTCCCCTCTCTTTCTGGTCTAACAAACCCTTAATTATGCTATAAAGCATGCCAAAGCTCTAACAGGAGAGTCTTCTCCTACCCTAAAATGTTCTGAAGCTTTGGGGTGGTGAATGCAAGTCCCCTGGGGGATTTCTGCTTGGGTCTTTCCTGCTCTGGTCGATGCTCTGATGGATGGGCTGGGTTGTTGCAGCTTTCTGTCCTCTAAACAGGCTTGTAAAGGTGTCCTGTTTATTGAGGGAGCCACCTCGGTCCCTCTGCCTGGAGATCTCCACACTGTTGAGAGGCAGGTGTGGGAGCACAGAACGAGTGCAAAGCAGGTCTGTAGAGAGAAGGACGTCTTTTCCATGGACTGGAGCTTGGGTAACTAGATGACTGCCCATTCAGAGCGCTAGTTGCTAGCAGTCCTACTCCAAGGGGCATTTTTCTCATCGGTCTTTAACAGAAAGCGCGTACACCAAAAGTTCGACCCGCTGCATTACAGAGATAAGTCACCTACAAGTGATTGTAGTGCTTTTTGCAGACTGGCCCCAGGCTCTGCTCTAACATTATCACCTTTCATATTGTTAACGAACATAATAGTGCCAGCGTGTCAGGAGTTCAGCTGTCTGGCTAAAAGCGGCCCACAGAGCTGTGGTATATGCCTGCCTTTTTACTGTAATCCAAGACTTTTAGCAGCATTGAATTA
Organism: Eurypyga helias; assembly: GCF_000690775.1. Classification (NCBI taxonomy): domain Eukaryota; kingdom Metazoa; phylum Chordata; class Aves; order Eurypygiformes; family Eurypygidae; genus Eurypyga; species Eurypyga helias. Next base: position 51,177 of record NW_010235855.1, read on the forward strand.
TGAAAGTACTACTGGCAGAGGCAGAAACGCAAGGTTGTCACGGAGCCCAAATCCCTGCTGTTGTTTACCGAGCCGTGAATTTAATGCCTGTCCATGTCACACATAAAGTAGGTTTGAAATCAGGTGCATAACTATGTATCCCCATCACAGAGTTGTTCCATGGCTGGGAAAGCATGTAAGAATCCTGGGCATGGAAAAGCAGAAGTGTCATGGGCTGTGGTGTGCTTGGGCACAGCTGGGAGGCGGAGAGGGGTTTAGTTGTTTGCTGTAGCATCTGCTCATGCTATGCTTTCCTCTAGTTGGTACCATCGGTCCCTTATCAGCCAAGGTTTTACCTTGAACTTCCAGAAAGGCTCCAACACCCCCTTGGGAGGTTAATGTTATTAGAAAGGCTTTTAAGTAATTATATTCAAGCTTTAAGACTCCACAAGAAAAAAACAGCCATAAATTCACATCTGCTTTGGTGTCAGATACAGCTCATCCCTGGTGCCACTTTATGAAATAGCTCCGTCGGTCCTTGCAGGCCATCACCATCTCCTCAGGGAGGAGGTTGGGGTAGGACTGAACTTGGCATGGAGGCAGCAATGGCAGTGCCAGCACAGCAGCAGATTAATATTTCAGAGGACACGAGTGAGCAGTGACTTTGTGGCAGATTAAACCATCTGATGTTCCATGTGCTCTCCTGCATCTGCTTCCTCGCGTACCAAAAAGACAGCTCTAATTCGTGTTCCTCTCAAAACCAAAACAAATGGGGAAATGTATCAATTTGATATCATACTTATTTGCATGATAAGTAAAAGATTCTGTTAGGGTGCGATGGCAGTACACAGTGTGCAGCCTGAACATGTATTATTAACACCATTTATTTGGCTACAGCTCTAGAAAACAACATGAAGAGGGATTTAGGATTGAGTTAACGGGTAAAGCACACCATGGGGATGCTACAACCCCAAGAAAACACACGCTCAGGGATTTAAATTCAAACCTAAATTTAAGTTACTAACTTTTTAAAGAGAAGTGCAAAGATGTTAAGGCATAGAAATGCAAAAATGCACCCAAACTACCTTAACTCTGCCCTGAAGTAATGTTAGGAACGGATGTGTTAATTTGGGATTATTCTTTTTCATTATTTAGTCTCCAAGTAAATTGACTCAATCATGGTTACTTGCTTAATCTGTGATGAGGGAAGAATTAAGGCTGTTGGCTTCAATCATGAAATTAAAACAAAAGTTTTTTTCAGCCTCAACTGTCTGAAAAAAAGCGCACTTTCCAGGTCATGGGGCTTGTTTGCTGTTGCCTACAACCTCTGATCAGAGGGAAGCAGTTCTTGTACTAGAAGGGCATGAAAAAGACAAATAACCTCGATAGCAGAAATCAGTGCTGGATTATACAGGTAGACTGATGGGGCAAACTGGTCCACAGCCAGCTCAAAGGCACTCTGCTCCACTGGGATCTCCTGCCAAGGTCTGCGGACACCCTGCCGGGGGGGAGATACTCCCCGTGACTGTCCCCTCAACCTCCCAGGAAAGCAATTGGGGCAGTACGCTCACGTTACACTCACCCACCAGCACTGGCTTGCCCCTCTTAAAAGGAGAGATCACTTGTTAGATTGTTCCTCTCTCCAGCATTATATTACTCTTTAGATTCTCTTTCTTCTTTCCAATGCTCCCTGGTGTGCCAGTACTTATTAAAGAAAAAATGAAAAATTCATACACAGAGGATTCTGAGACATAAAAATGTTATGGATAACAGTGCAATAGTTGTCTCTTCTTTTTTCTTCTGCTGGCATTTTTATAACATCTTAAGGTTTAGGAAGCTGTTTTGTCTTTAGAGGATATAGTAGATGGTCGGAAGACTTATGTTGGCTCTGTGAAGTAATGCAGGCTTTCAATTTGCTCTTTTGTCCTCACAGTGTGAAATGAAGGTCTGCTTGCCCTGCAGGGCCACTGTCTGAAGCATGTCACAGCAAGGTGACCACCCATAACCTTTCCATGGCACTCTGCCAGATAGCCGCTGCCATGATCTCTGCAGAGCAGTTGGAGCTGAGGGCAAAAGATACTCATTTAGGGGGGTTAGGAAGCAGAAAAGAGTCTGCTGTTGCTCCTCACCCGCTGGTGGGCTCCTAGAGTGAGGCAATCAAGCTTCAAGAGACTTTTTCTTCCCATGTTCAAATTTATAATTCAAGCTGTTGTGGGGGTAGGAGAGCCCCTTGGTAGGCACCTGATCAGGGAATGGGTGCAACCAGCTTTCAGATCAGGCAGTGTCAGTAAGACAAGGTGGGTATTCAAAATTTGCTTGAAGAAGGTAGGTGTCTGCTCCCATCTTGCAGTTCAATCCCTGCACTGGGACCTGTGGGCAGGAATAGAGGGACCCCCCAAACCCCTCAGATATTCATGGCCTGAAGTGTTCTGCCTGTCCGTTAACCCTCACAGGATTTCCCAGTGCTTGCACAGTCCAGGTGCTACTCTACGTGAGCATCTGCATCTCATCACCCATGGGCAGGGAGGCCCCAGATCTGCTTCCCGATGTGTGAAGAACCATCTCTTCTTGCCTCTTTTTGGATTTGGCTCTTATTGGTGTCATTCAGAGGCACATTCTTCTTGTGTTGGAAGAGAGAATGAACAACTGATGTCTCTCCCCTTGCTCTGTACCACTCAGGGTTGTGCTCTTGTGTTGTAGTTGATGAGGGCTGGAGAAAGACTTAGATCTTGGTCCAGGAAAATGGGCTGCCATTGCCTTTGACCTTTCATTGTTCTCTTCCATGAGCTACAGCTGTGGAAATTAAAAATAACTACAGGTATTGCATTTAGACAGCTGTTCATAAACATGATTTTTAACTGCTTCCTGGGAAAAGTAAATATGTGTTTCATACAGGATGTGATGCAGAAAATGTGGTTTCCTTGAAAAACTCATGACCATAATTTGGAAGTTAAACCCATCAATGTGATTGTGAAATGGAAGAGTTTTACTCATGGATTAAATTCAAAACCTCAATACAGAATTAAGCTGGGCACTATTACACTATCTCCTGGCACCTGGTTACTAAAACAAAGAGAGAAAACTGTGAAACTGATTTTTTAGGTATTAAATCACTTCTGAGCAAGAGTATAGTGCTTTAATTCTGAAATAAGACATCTAGTATCAGTTCACATCTTCCTTCAAGTGCAAGCTGCCAGAAGAGGAGTTCATAGGTTTCATGAGAGTCTATTTTCCTTTTCTTTCTGTTTTCTTTTTTTTTTTCCTTAAAAAAAAAAACCACAAAAAAAACCCAAACAAAAACCCAAAACCACAAGTTTTCATGATGTAAAAAAGCTGAAAATGGGACCCAAATGTACACTTGGAAGGCTGAAGCATGTCAGAACAAATAAAAGGCAACCCAGTTGGTTATTTCTATTCAAGTCACAGCACTTTTGGAGGCTTGTTTTGGCACGATCAATTAGTTCTTCTGTGCTTTTTCACCTTCCACAGAAGCAGTGGGAGCTTTACAAGTACCATTTTATAATCCTCAAACAACCTACTAATGCTTTCGTTTCCCATCAATTTGTTGTCAGGCACAAAGGGGTTTAATCACAAAATGATTGATAACTCTATTTAAACAGAGCATTAGCCTAATGACGTATGAAACTGTAGCAGAGTTGTTAGCTTATGTACAAATGTATTCCTTAAAGAGCGACTGAAGTTGCCTTGTCTGGCATCCGAATCTGTTCGCTAATCTCTCTGCAAATTTCTCCCTCACATTAATCTTCTGCTGATGAACGCTCGTTAGGCACATCGCAAGCACTTGCCTGCTGCCCACGGCCATTCCCAACATCTTGGAAGAGTTGGTGTAAGAAGAGACCTAGATGGTAGGTGACAGCGGGTAACCCATGTTCAGGGCTGTGACAAACTGCACATAGCCCATGCCGTCAGTGCAGCCCTGCATTGCTCCATACTTTTTCTCCATACGAGGCTGCTCCATCTCAGAGGCCATGAGGCCATGTCTTTGAAGTCTTCCTGAATGCTGCTGTTATCTGAATTGTATTGTGATTTCCCCCCCCACCCCCCAGATGGGGTGAATCTTCTAGCTACATTAGCCAGTGGTTTTCTTCAAAACAACAGTAATTAAGAGCCCAAAGCACAGTGCAAGCATTTAGGAATCTGGCCAGCAGTGCACTCCCCTGGATGCCATATCAGGTCTGCATGACCCCTGTGTTTCCAGTCAAACCAGCTCCCTGGGGACTGGGCTGAACTGGTTTTCTGTAGCTGGGTCCTGCTTGAGCCCTCCAGAACATCCATGTTAAATCTAGGGCTCATGTCCTGGATTTTCTACCTTCCCAAAGGCTCAAAAGAACTCATGGAGGATGAGCAATAAATGGAAATAATGATGAGATGGCAAAAATCTAATACTGACCCTACAATGATCACAGTGTTTTGCATTATGACATCCTCTACTTAAGAGCACAACTTCATCATGTTTTAGTTGTGTTGTGTTTAGCTGGGGCCTGTGGATACAATGGCTATCTGGCTCTCATAACTATAACCAGGCAGAAGTTATTGGCATGTGCCTTAAACCTCCATGAAGCTTTGTTTTTTTTCTAGGAGTCCCAGTCATGCACTTACTGCCTGTGAAGCAGCAGGATCTTGGTGCCACCCTTCACCCTTCCCAGTACTCCCCCAGCAGCAAGATTTTGACAAAGGACTTGGCCAACAGGACCATGCACTTGCTGCAGATGTATTAAGGGTTGTCTAAGGGAAACCAGGCTTTGCATTGTATGCCTGGCTCATCTCCAAAGCAGCTGGGGTGGTGAAGCTTCTGCTGAGCCCTGCATATGCCATCTTTGATGGGAGATGTTTCATGAAAGACTGCCAGTTTCATGGAGTTAATCTTTGCATGAACCAGAACTCACCTGACCTTCATTTGAAACCTCCTGTACTTTTCTATTATCACACACTTAAATCAGGTTTTTTTAGCCAGTGCATTTATAAAGATTATGCAGGCTACATCACCACTTTAGAAAGGCTTTTCACTGCACATTTAATTTTCTTCACTCCTTATAATTAGTATTTGGCCAAGGAAAGCTCCAGCTTCACTTCTAACGCTCCTTGTCCCTGGATGACCGGCTAAGAAATACTTCACGTGTCATTACGTGGTTATCCTCTATCTTCACCCTAAATGTCAATCATGGATGAAAGGGTCCCTCCTGGTAACTGATTCCCATGCAACCCAACTGATTCCCATGCAACCCAACAGGTTCGTCAACCCTGCTCTGCAGAGCATGTGTCCACCCCGGATATGTGATGACAAGCAAACTATGACTGATATTCCCTTCATACCCTGCAACAGCAGCCATTAACCCTGCCGGAGTTGTTCTGCCGTACTGAAGACTACCAGGAGGATGGTTTGCAAGTCTTTTATACCTAAACCACAGCTATTTATACCCTGAATACTGTACAGAAATGACGGGAAATGAATCATCAAAGATGTTTTGATTACATGAATAAGATTCAATTTCAAGTTTATCCTAATTATGCAAATATCCTTCCCTGGAGATGCACACATAGTCTCCTGCCACACTGGCACCTTTCAGAGCTGCCTAATTAAAGAGAAGGACCTGGTCAGTAATTTGGTGGGAAACTTCCAAGCCAGTTTTGGCATAAGGGAGAGAGTGGTCGCTTTCACTCATTATGTCACAGATTCTTCTATCTGAATTCACACCAACCCTGCAGATTACACCATCCAGGAATGAATGTTAGCCTTGGACAGCTGGAGTTGTCACCCAATGTCAGAGGTGGCTTATGTCGGCAAGGCTTTAGTGCTTCTTTCTGCTCTGCTTTCTGCCCTGCTCCTACTGTCTTTTATCATCTCCCTCCTCAGTTTCCCACTTGCACAACATCAGTTGAGCAGCTGCAGCCCAGCCTGGAAAGGAAAACCCAACGGTGAGGAGCTGGGAACGGGAAGCCTTGGGGCCACCTCAAGGTGTACCACACTGCCTCCTGACTCAGGCACTGGAGATCTGGGTGGGTTTTCTGTGAGATGAGGCTTTCCAGCACTAATGCCCCATTTTAAGTGTTACTTCAGACAGGTATGTGCTGCCTCCCCCCAGGCCTGCTTGCAACAGGACAAGATTTTTCTCCTCGTGTTGCAGAAGCTGATGAGAAGCTGAGGTGTTTCAGCCTGGAGCTGGTGACTGCAGGCATGGTTCCTGTACGGCAGATGCTAGCTGATGGCATTCATTAATATTATTTATTACCTTCTTTGCAATAAATTAATAAGACCCCGTTATTAGGAGAGGTCAAAAATAGACTACTTCATGAATGCTTGTGGGAAAATCTTGAGGAATGCAAGAGATGCACGAGATTGCTACAGGACCTTCTCCTTCCTCCCCCCACCTATAAATGGCCTCATGCTGGGAGCTTGAGGGGGAGGTCTTTAATTAGACAGGATGGTTTACAATATCATCCAAAAGTGTATGTCTAGAGATGCTGATGCCCTCATCTGGTATTTGCTGCCATTGTCCTGGAACCTGGTCGTCTTTAAGCTTTAAATATTTAAGGTACTTCTGACAGAAACAAGGAATGGCAGCTAATTCTCATTTTCCATGTGTTCCCAGTGGGGGAACAACTATACATGCACAGATAGTGAGAAGCTAACTTGAAATGTAGCCTCTTTCATGCAGGCAAAACACCTGTGACAGACCATTCCCCAGCAGTCCTATGCTAGGATCTAAGACACAAATCAAAGGCTTTTCTATATATGAGAAAAGGTTTCCATTGAATGGGGTTTTGGGGTTTCTTTTTCTCTTTTAGCTTCACTCTTATTGTCAGCACACTTACCTATGGCAAATGCTTTATTTTATTCGTAGTAAAAGCCACCACTGTTTCCAAGAGGGACGCACGGTTGCCACAGGACAGCCACACGCTGCTTGTCGCAGGCTGGTAGCCACGCACTGTTTTTCACACAACTACAGCTGTGAGCACGTAGCACCTGAAAGCACATTGACTAGCATTCCGCCCCTTTTACTCCTCTTTACCTCTAGCAATTTTTGAGACACTTTTTCAAATCCATGACTTTTTTTGTTTTTTCCAGATCAGTTTTTCCAATGTATGTCTCTTTGTAGAGTAAGAAACATTGCCTCATAATCAGAGTTGTGCTCGTGCTGGAGTGACCTGGAAGCAAGCCAAGATACAAAGAATGCAGGGATGAGTGCATGGCGCTGGGGGGACAAAAACAAGAGCCCCTGATTTGGAAGGAGAACTCCCAAACTGCCCTGGGTGTTTTAATATCTATTTAAGGTATTTGGTTTTTTTCATTGTGTGTTTGTCTGGTTTGTCTCTCTCTTACTATAAAGTTCAGATTGCAAATAATAATTTATTAAATAACTGTATAATTTATTATTACTATTTATTTTATTAAAAAACAAAGCAAAACAAATACTTCTGCGAAAGCATGTTCTCTGCCACGCAGGCTGCCACAGGTCAATT
>NW_010235856.1:0-5441 GCF_000690775.1 Eurypyga helias
ACAGGGTCCCTGGTGAGGGTATCAAGGATGTGCCATCACTTCCAAGCGGCCCAGAGCTCACTTGCTGAGCCTCCCCGCCGGTCCATGAAGCAGAGAGTGCCTGGTGCAGCCTGGAGCGCACGCTGTGAGGTGCCATGAGCCATGCTGCCCGCAGGCAGGATAGCTCAGGGCTGGCTGCCAGCGCCACGTCCCGCACAGCACTGCCCAGTCGCGTGCACGCGGCACAACAGACCCCCCTTCCAGAGACCTCAGCACTGCCGGACGGCTCAAAGCCAGCCCCCACCTCGCCCAGCGGGGGAAGATGACCAGACGGAGACGCTGTGCTGGAAACCATGAAACAAGCAGCTGATGTGACCCCAGCCGAGACCACAACCAGAGCGGAACTACACCACGTACACCTCCGCCACCTGGCAGTGCCCTGGAGTCTCTCCCCACTGTCCAGAGGCAACAGGGTCACAGCCGGGGTCACCGGGTGGGTGGGAGTCCCAGTCACAGGCAGCTGCTGCTGACATCAGTGATGCAAGTCTGGAGCCTGACGAACTGGGGCTGGGAACCGAAAAGCTTCAGGGCCACTCCTTCTGCTTCTGGGGACTTACTTCCGGCCTCGCTTGCGGCTGGTTTTCGGGAATTCAGCTCTCTGTGTCGCTTGGGGATCCCCCTCCTCGCTACTCACGCTCTCGTCCTCCCGCTGTGGGCGACCTCTCTTACTTCTCCTCGTGTTTTCAACCCCAGCAACTGGCAGCTTCTTGGCAGCCGGGGGCCCAGTTCTCTTCTTCTTGCTCCGGGTCAAAGGACGTTTCTTCCGCTGCTTCCTCTGCTCTTCCCTTTGGCGGATCTTCATCAGCTTCTCAAAGCTTTTGGTGGTGGCTGTGTTCACGTCAAACCAGTCCTGGAGGGTTCAGAAGGCAACAGGTTGGTACTGGTGGTGGAGACACCTGATAAAGCTGATCAGGGCTTTTAACAACGCCGCCCTGGGGGGAGCAGGGGTTGGTGAAACGCAGGCCCTGGGACGGCCGCTGCCCAGCGAAGCTCTGATCTTCCTCAAGGGTCACTGTCTCAGGGACTCGGGTCTGATTTGGCAACTGCCTGGCTGAAGGCAGGGGAGATGCCGAACCGAGCAGCGGCCTGGGACAGACACGGACACAGCCCAACACCGGCCACCCAAACCACCCCCAACTAAGCAGCACGTCAAAGGCCGCTCCAGTCCGGGACCCTGTTCCCAGCAGGGAAGGCAAAACCTATCCAAGGCAAGCATCCAGCATTTCCCTCCCAACACACCCACCTCCCACGGCCCAGGGCTCGAGCACGGTGTCCTGCCCGCCTCACCTCAGCATGCACAGAGTTGATGTGGTACTTGACCCCACTCTCGGAAATGAATTCCTTTTCACACAGGAGACACTTGTATTTACCTGCCACGAAGTCCCCCTGGCACCGAAACAAAGAGCATCCATCACCTGCTGCTGCCCAGACACACGGAGGTACCGCACAGAGCCTGGCGCGAGGGACCCGGCAGCGGGAAGCAGAGTCTTCCTCATTCCAGACAACGCCTCAGGCACAGGAGCACTGACGTGCCCACAGCCCACCGCCCTGCTCTGGGAGGTGTTTGGTACCGGGAGAACGCTCCTGCAGCCACGGCTCCAGGCAGCACCGCAGCTTCACTACGCCACGTGCCGCTCTGCCGCGTGCCACCGCGCCGCTGCCGCCTCGCCTGGGCAGCGTTTGCAATGGCAACGCCACCAGCACATGGGAACGCTCAGGTGGGGAGCAAGAGGGAGCAGTGGATGGCAGGACACTTGGACAGGGGAAATCTGAGGGACGGGGAAATCTGAGGGACGGGGGATGCCTGAGGGACGGGTGAAATCTGAGGGACGGGGATATCTGAGGGACGGGGGAAATCTGAGGGACAGGCGAAATCTGAGGGACAGGGGCTGGCGGGCTATTGCTACTAAAGGGTGAGTACAGTGAGCTACCAACCAGGGTGCAGGTGCCGAGGTGAGCCTTGAGTCCTGAGACGCTGCCGTATACAGACTCGCACCCCTGAAAGAGCACAACAGCGCATCAGCAGAACGGCAGTGAGACCGCTCCCCCTGCACCAGGCAGGCACGACAGTTCCAAAAGGTGTCAGAGGTAGAGAGAGCCCGAGGCCTGCGAAGCTGGAGCATGAGGTAGAAAGGCCGTGAGGAGAAGGTTTGGGTGAGTTACATGTTTCCAGCTCCTGGGCATGCGGAGGCGTTGCAGCCACCGTCCCCTTGTCAAGAGCCGCGCTTGGCACTTTGCCTGTGGCAGAGAGCGATGTGGCGCGAGGCACAGTGACAACGACACGACACTTCATGATTCCTGCCCGGCTCGTGTCCGGCATCCCAGGGCACGAGCGCTGCTGCCACCATCAGTGGCCCCCACTAGCCGGCAGCTTCGCAGGCCCTGCCCGTGGGCGGCTTCACGAATCTCTCCTGGGATATTGGGTCACGCTCAGCCCACAGCGCAGACCCTGGAACAGGAGGTGGTGCGGGATGCTGCTCCCTCCTGCATCAGGGAGCCGGGGCAGCTGCCTTCTGCCCACAGCCCCTTACCCCATAGCCAGCCAGGGAGGGGCTGGGTGGGCAGGGAAGGGGCTGGCACCGTCTGCCCCAAACCCACTGACCCTGGCTGTCCAGCACCACGTGTCTGTGGTACTCTACGCTGCCTACGGCAGTTTCCACCAGCGGGGCAATTTCCTCCCTGGATCTGGCAGGTGACTGCGCGCAGGACTGCGGGAAGCCCAGTGCATGCGCATCCCCAGGGCGGGAGACATGCACGAGTCCCATAGCCCATCTCCAGCTCTCAGAAGGAAGCTGAAGTGCTGTGCCAAAGTCCCTCTGCTCCCACCCCGCTCTCTCCACTCCCCCTTCTTCCATAAGCAGACGTACCGCCCCTGCCAGGCAGGGCCCATCACCTTCTCACTGCTCAGGTGCCCAACAGCCCTGCTCCCGGCTAGATGCCAAAGCTGAGCCAGGCTGACACCAGAGTACTGAAGTGCCCAACCACGTCCCCGAAGGGATCGTCCCAGGGCAACAGTCCCACCAGGGCCCCAGTTACCCGAGCCCGCCATACCGAGCTGGAGCAGCATTTGCCTCCCAGAGAGAACAGCAGCTCTGGGGTCATGGAAAGCTGCTGGCTCATACCGACCCGAAATCTGCCCCCATCTGAGGCTGCAGAACGCTCCAGGGTTACCTGGTTTGGGCAGTGGACTCTCCGGTACATCTTTATCTCTGTCTTCCACTTGCAGAGCACATCTTGGCTGAATGTGGGCAGCCCCGGCCGAGTGTATTTCAGCTGAGAGAGAGAACCGAAGGCTGGGAGCAACGCCGACCCCACGCAGTGCCGGTATGTCCCTTCCTCTCCCTGGCTGTGAGACTGAGGTGCCTCTTCTCCCACTGACAGCCAAGCTCCCCATCACCAACCTTCTCCCACCGCACTGAATCTGGGAACCCTCCTCGAACCAGATCCAAAACTTCCCAAAACTGAGCACAGCAGCTCTCCTGCATGTCCTTACCCCAGTAAAAACACACATCATCCCTTCCGCTTGGGATTCCCTCAGAGCCTGAAAGGTGCTCCCAGGAACTCCGTAGCCGGGCATGCGATGACACATCACTGCCTGGCAGCAGCGGGCTGCAGCCATGGCTTGTGAGCAACAAGCTGCCGTAACTCCCTCCGTGCTCGTGCCCACGGGCAATCACAGCGACAGGACGCGCAAGTCGCTGCAGGCTGATGGACAAAGCACTCGGCACAGCAGCTGCCACCGGGGCAACGCTGCAGTGACACCAGAGAGCAAACCTCATCCCTCCCACAAGACACTGCCTCTTCCGAACTGCCCCCCCGGGTGCCTGAACACCAGGAGTGCGGGGCAGACACCACGCAAGAGTCCTCTCATGTGAAGACAGACTCCAAGGCCATTTGGAGGCCTTGTACCTTCCGGTCATCGGGAATCAGGTCCTGCAGAACTTTTCTCTTGGGCCACTCCTTGGCCAGCTCTTCTCCAGCCAGCTCATGCAGATAGTAGGCTGCCACCTTGGCAGACCTCCTCTGAACTCTGCCCACGTGACCGGGCTCCCGCTTGGCCTCCTTCAGGCACTCTGTTCTCCTCTCCTCGTGGAGGAAAGCGACCTGCAACGATGCCAAACTGGTGACCCTCCTGCACACGCTCCTGTTTCAGTTATACGAGCGAGTACACATTCTGCCAAATCCCCCCCCAAAACGCCGCTGCAGCTGTGGCTCCCTGTCAGCTGGGACAGAACTGCGCCCCCGCGAGACACAGCCCAGCTCTGCTCGGGCTCACAGCACAAGGCTCATGCAGAGTTTCGAGCAGCCACTGGTTGCAACCCGCTCTCGCATCACTGGCTGTCCACCCCACGGACAAGACGGTCCTGCCTGTCCTGCTCCAGTGCCCTGTCCCCCAGGACCAAGGAAAAGCATCTCACAAGCGACATGTGGTCGCATCTTTCTGCCAAAGTCAGGCTGGGGAAAGGCTACTGTTGCCATGGCGATTCGGTACTTAAACTTCATCCCAGTCACAGAACAGCAACAGCAGCTGCTGTGGGGAAGCAGTGAGGACAGAATTCTCCAGAGACAGAAAAATCAGAGGTTTGCTGCCCCCGACCCCCCCAGCAGCAGGGAAAGGCCCACGTGCACTCCAAGTCCCAACGGCTGAAATACCAGCCCCCTGCCCAGTAACTATGGCAACTGGCACTTACCGGCCCGTGCTTGGACCGGAGATGGTAGACGAGCCCAGCCTTGGATCTGTATGCTTTCCCACAGTGGTGGCACTTCATGGCCATTTTCTCCAGCTCCGATGCAGCCTTCCCACACTTTCTAACGTGGTACAGGTACCCCATGATGCTGGTGAAGCTGCCGGTGCAGCCCTGTCAACGCAGAAGGGAAACGCATGAAGACCCGCTCGGCCAAGGACCGCAAGCTCTGAGCGCAGAACCCAGGTCAGTGACAGCGGGACCGGTGCTTCTGCCAGGGCAGAGCCATCGGGTTCTGAACAACAACGCTGGGCTGCCCAGACAGAACCGGCTGCAACCGGGAGAAACTGCTCCTCAGAACTCGTGGTAGGCAGGAGGAAACTTCCATGGACGGAGCGGAGAAGCGAGGTGTTAACTGAGGGGGCCCACGGGACAGATGTTCGGATACAAAGGGAGGAGCTGTGCAGAGAAGAGGGAGGTTTTGTACCTGGTTGGCTGCTCAAACTCTCCGCAATGCAGCAATGTTGGGGCAACAGCAAGTACGACCGTCAGCTGCCCCTGGGACACAGCTCTTGGCGCCTGCTCCCCAGGACAACAGAACCTCCGTGGGTCCTGCCGATGTCACTGCAATATCTCCAAACCCCGAACCCAGCGATCAGTGTGACACTGAGCTAAGAACCAGGACAAATTAAGGAACCGGCTGGATGGGCGCACTCA
>NW_010235857.1:0-3480 GCF_000690775.1 Eurypyga helias
GGGGGGGATGGGGTGGGGGGAGAAACCCAGCGCAGTCAGGAGTTGGGCTGTCATTAACCGACTACCCCGGCATAAAGTTGGTGAATTGAAAATGATTTGTTGGGTGCAATTAAACGCAAGTCTTACGGATGCGTCTGTCTTGCAGGAGTTTAATTAAATCGTCTGGTTCCTTGGCCACCTCAACGTGTGAGTGTGTGAGTGTGTGTGCCTGCGCCGGGGTGTTGTGAATGTTATAGAGAATCATTGTCCTTACGTGGATAAAGAAAGACAGCGAGGTTTGCTGGGGGCTTGGGCCAGGGTTGTTTGTGGCCAGTTGTGTTTGCCGTCTTGCTTTCCGTGGAGAAAAGGCAAGCAGAGAAAGCTGCTGCTCGGACAGGAGCCTGTGTCTATGTTACACTGTAGGGAGAAGAAAAAAGAAAGGAAAAAAAAAATAGAGAAAGAAAACAAGGGAACAGAAACAAAACCCAGCATGTGTCCCCAAAAAGGAGCTGCAGTTTTGGCTAAGTTGCCTCCTATGTGGCAATACTAAGAAGATAAAAAAAGAGTAATAAGCAACATCTCGCATGCAAAGGTGGAGATGGGAAACGGGGAGGTTTTCCCCTCGTGTTTGGGGGGTTTGGCAGCACTACAGTAGGGGTGCCGTGGAGGCTGGGAGCTGAGGGGTAGGGGTGGGGGATGCTGCTTTTCTGGGTTTTCATTCTTTGCCCTGTTCCTTGTTCATTTTCTTCATTTTCATCCTTCGGTTCTGAAACCAGATTTTGACTTGTCTCTCACTCAGGTTGAGGAGTCTGGCCACTTCGTGTCTACGGTCCCTCGTCAGGTACATATTGAATAAAAACTCCTTCTCTAGTTCCAGGGTCTGGTATTTGGTGTAAGGGCATCGTTTTTTCCTGGAGGAACGGGCGTGAAGCCAGCTGGCAGCTGGGTTGGCTGAAAGAAAAGCAGCAAGATCAATACGATGCAGCTTGAGTGTTTCTCAGAAGGTTTTAATCATGCCATCAAATATTAAGATTATACATACGCATCTGCACGCCCGGGTGAAAAATGCTCCCTGCCATAGGAGTTAGCAGCAGAGGCCATATGAAAATCATACGGGATCGTCAGGGCGAGCACAGGCTGCCCGGATGCGGGGGGGGACACCCTATCCCGAAATACCACCCCACACGCACCACGCACCCCGTCCCTCCCGATGCAGGGAGTGGGGGGAGGCTGAGACCCTCGGACAGGCAGGATTGTGTTGTCTGTATGCACAAACTTGTGTCTGTACACCCCCCCGACTTGTGCCTGTGCACACCCATGGCTGTGTGCACACGCGTGTCTGCATGCACACGTTTCCCTGCACACGCGTGTCTGCACACACATGTTTCCGTGCACACACGTGTCTGTGCGCACACGTGTCAGTGCGCACATGTATGTTTGGGTGCACACGTGCCTCTGGCAGAGCTCCCCCCACTTTTCCCCAGGTCCATCTATACCAGGTAAACACCCACGAGCACTTCTGGGTCTGCATGATGCCCATCTGCACGTTACACACGATACATACAAAGAAACCAACCGAAAAATTACGTTTATATATATTTTTTCAGACGTGTTTTCCCACGTGCCTACAGATTTACTCCTACAGTCACATCACGCAGGAAAAGAGGAGGTCTGGAGAAATCTTTCATAAATCCTGCCTATTTTTTTGCGATGTGGCAAGAAACGGTCTCTATACAATAAACATCCTCTGAGAGCTGGATGGACTCTGCTGCCGGAGATCTGGACAGTGTTACCCAGAGACATGAACGTTTGCAGGGCTGCAAATGCAGCCAGAAATAAATAACAGGCTGCCCGTCACCCTCGCGTGTGGGAGAAGTTACGTGGGAACCTTTTGTAAAAAGGACATTTCAGGAATTAGGCTATTCAAGGGTTGGGGGGGAGAAAACGTTTGGGAGCAGAAACCCTCCCCACAGACACGATAGTGGTGAAGGTCGCACCCAAAGGTGAAGTGGGGTTTAGGGTAAATAATAGAGCATTTACTAATCACATGCAAATATTAGCTGACCGTTGGGTAACTGGGAGGCGGGAAAGGGTAAAAAGAAGGGTTATAGGCAGACCACGTATTTCTATTTTATTTCCTTTGCCTCCTCTGAAATTATGACTGAAGCCATAAACCTTTACACCAATTAAATGGACCATTATAAATATATACATACACACACGCGCGCGCCATCAGAACGTTTCCTCTACGTAAAATGAAATATATTGAATATTTTTTAAAAATAATCCGGTTAATCTTCCACTGTAAGTACTGCCTCTTACAAATTTGCACGGCTATTTCCTTAATGTAATTGACTTGATCTAATATGCAGAATTAAATATTAAAGAGGAAGAAAGCTGTTAATAATTGATACTGTTAATCCTGCTACCCGTCCTTTAATGGCAATGGAGGGCTCTGCATCATAACAGATATTTATTCGGTTTGGGTGTATTTTTTGGTCCTATCTTGGATCGTTAAAATAGAAGATAATTTAAACGCGAACGTTGCTTTATCTATTCACAATACACAAATCCCTGAACAGGAAAGTGCATGGAAAGAGGTTCTGGCATATCTTTTCTACAAAATCCAGCAAATAAATTAACAGATCCCTCTGCCATACACAGGGCGGAGATTCATTATTGCGAAATACTTTCAAAAATTGAAAGAGTCAGGGTACTTTCTGCAAAACAGCTCCGTCTTCCAGCCCTGGCAGGCTCTCAGCATCAGCCCAAATTAAACTATTATTTAAAACAAAATATGCGTCGTAACCACATGCCATAGAAACCACACAGCATCCTCTTAGCGCGGGTCCCTGCACTTACTTATAACTTAATAACATTTTCTTGGACAAGATTTTTATATATTCAATTTCAGGGACATTGAGCACAGAACCTGGATATTTAATTCTCTCAAATCATTCACCTCACGGTTGCAGTTTGTTCTGGATCTCTGCCCAGTACAATAGAATAGAAGTTTCTTTTTGTGTGTGTGTGAGTGCGTGTGTGTCTGTGTGCAAGTCAAATGCTAGGGAAAAAAAAAAGTCACCATAACATCCTGCACACGGAGGGGAGGAAACCGTGAGGGGCGAGAATATACTGTATTTTTAACCGTACGGTTGTAGTGGCAATCTCTGTTGCTGTTCCACGTTGAAGGAGGGGGGGAATAAAAGTTAATTCAAGGGGAAAAAGAATGACTGTGTCAATGCATCCTGCACAGGCTCCGAGGAGCTGTACCCTCGCCGGGGGCTGCTCCTCTGCCAGTTTGGAAAACTTCGGCTTTCACTGCAAAATATTTACCGTGGGGGTGAAGCCAAGTTTCTCTCTTTGCCTCCTGCTCGGGCTTTGGCTCCGGTTTACCTTTCAGATGGAAACCAGGTACCAACCGGATTGGCACGAGGTGAAGATACTGATTCTTTCCTACTCAAACGCCGTTGCATTATTATTATCATCATTATGATAATA
>NW_010235858.1:0-216 GCF_000690775.1 Eurypyga helias
GGGGGGGCGCTGGGGAGAGCCCCAAAACAGCCCCAGGCTCTTGGCTCCCCCCGTCAACACCAAAGTGCAAACACGGCTGCAGCCCGGGCCTCGCTCCCGCTCCTCCGCAGGGACCGGGGGGAAGGCAAAACCAGGACAAGGCTGGGACCGGAATAAAGGCAGGACTGGGACGAGGCCAGGACCGGGCCGAGGCCGGGGCTGGGATGAGGCTGGGAC
>NW_010235859.1:0-4340 GCF_000690775.1 Eurypyga helias
CTGTGATTCTATGATTTTATATTCTTGCCACAAGATCCTAATGTATCTATTTACCTTCATGTATTTACCTGAAGGAAGGGTTCAAGAAGGATGGAGACAGGGTCTTTCGGTGGTGCCCAGTGACAGTATCAGAGGCAATGGGCACAAGCTGAAACATAGGAAGTTCCAGCTGAACATCTGCAAATACTTTTTGACTGTGAGGGTGACTGAGCACTGGCGCCGGTTGCCCAGGGTGCTTGTGGAGCTTCCTTCTTTAGAGATATGAGTCTTTGGCTATTCGTGTCCCTATTCAAGCATGAGGGTTGGACCAGATGATCTCCTTTCCAAACTCAACACTTCTGTGACTTTTTGATCCAGTGATTCTGTGAAATTATGTGTGATTCTATGATTTTTTACATAATTTTGGATCATTCCATGTGAAAAGGATCTTTTTAGGCCCTCTTACACTCCACTGTTCTGACTGCAAGGGAAAAGCTAGTAGTGATTGCAATGTTTCATTGTCCTTTGTTAATTAAATTTTAAATAATATGGAAAATGTAACAGTTTTCTGGTGAGACCTTAGGACTAGAGAAATGCAAGACTGGCTTCACTTCAGCAGAAAATACAGGAAAAGTCAACCATCAGTATGACTGAAGGGCATTTACTGAGGCACAGTTTGATTAAAGATTGTCAGAGAACGGATTCAGAAAAGCAAAAGGTTTTGCAATAAATCTTACAGAACCTTTTGAAGAGCCAATACAAAGAGTTGGCAGGGTGAAAGCTGAGGACATAATTTTTCAACACTTCAAGAAAGCTTTCAGTGCAGCATAACATACAAAAGACTAATCTACAAGGTTAGCAGATCTGATATGAAGAAGCAAGCTGTTTGAGTACAAAACTGATTGAGGATTGAAACCAAATGGTCCTGAAGAGTGAAAACACATGAGAATAGATGGGTGAGGATCACAAGTGGGCTGCCACAAAGTTGAGGGATGAATTCTATTTGTTTCTGGTACAGAAAGAAACAATATTGAACAAGGCAATAGGCAATGAACATGACAAAAAACCTAAAGGAAAACTGAATTAATTTTGAGGATGAAAACAAACCAGAATGAGTTCCAAAAGAAATAGATTACGCCTAATGCAATTTTCTTAGCAGCATTGCAAGATCACCATGTCAAATATATGTGCACATGTGTGTACACACTTGTATAGACATACATACATGTTTGTGTTGCTTGTGTCATATTTCTTACTACATACTTTTTCTATCATAAATTTATTTGAAGTGGTGGTTTTCAGAACTTACCACCTAGCTGGGCTACTTTTATTCATAGAGATATATTATTTTCCTTACCTCCATGACACCATGTATTCCACAGATCTTTTATCATTACCTTTGAATTTATGTATACAGCACAGATGCTTCCTGCTCCTTTGTCACCAGTGACCTCAGTACTTTTCTAGATTCTGGGTAAGATTCTGAAATTTGTCAGCAGGCAAGCAAAGTCATTCTACTGAATTTACTCAGGCTTTCTGAACGCCTCATATTTCTTTTGAGAACCTGTTGCAGATCAGTTTTATGGCAGATGTTATAGGAATGCTGTGTCAGTTATGGAGTGTAACTACTTTGGTACCAGCAAATATCTTCTCCAGTTCAAAATGATACAACCTGAGCCATTATTAACAGAAAAAAACAATAACTATCCTTACCTAGAGCATTATGATCAGGACTTTTTTTACTCACAAATGTAAATCCAGAATAGGATCATCCCTTATTGTCCAAGGAACAAACATCACACATCTTCACTATCAAGGAAGCAAGAAATATTAACAAAATACGTAAGTATACATGATTATTTATAATCTTGACATTACATCTGTAATGATTAAACTTTACATAGTTGAATTTAAGCAACGAATAGATCGTGGGGAAAAAAATATATCCCTGTCATTTTGTGCTGGTTTTGGATGAGATACAGTTAATTTTCTTCACAGTAGCTAGTACAGGGTGATGGGTTGGATGTGAGCTGAGGAAAAATGTTGATAACACTGATGGTTTAGCTGTAGCCAATAAACACTTACAAGGACTATTTTAGTTTCTCATGCTGCCTCTTTCCCCCAGCTTCTTTGCCTCAAAAAGCTGGGATGAGATACAGCCAGGACAGCTGACCCAAACTGACCAAAGGGATATTTCTTGCCCTAAGACATCACGCTCAGTATACAAAGTGAGGGGAATTGGCTGGGAGGAATCATGGCTCAGGGATGGGCTGTTGATCACCTGGTGGTGAGCAAATGTTGCATTGTGCATCATTTTTGTTTTTCTATTCCTTTATCAGTAATATAATTAGTATTACTTCCTCTCCCTTTGTTGTCCTATGAAACTGTTTTTATCTCAACTCACAAAGGTTTGTTTTTTTTTTAAATTCTTTCGTCCATCCACCTGGGGTTTAGAAGGTACACGAGCAGTGGCATGGTGCTTTGTTATCAGCTGGGTCTAAGCCTTGGCACACACTTCCATTAATTCATCCACACATATCCTCGCAGAGGTGTTAGTATGGACTATTGTGTCACTTCATGTTCTTCCAAGAAAATCACCATTATGGGATTCAGTTCATAGAATCACAGAATCACAGAAAGGTTTGGGCTGGAAGGGACCTTAAAGACCATCCAGTTCCAATCCCCCTGCCATGGGCAGGGACCCCTTCCACTAGACCAGGTTGCTCAAAGCCTCATCCAGCCTGGCCTTAAACACTTCCAGGGATGGGGCATCCACAGCTTTCCTGGCCAACCTGTTCCAGTGCCTCACCACCCTCTCTGCGAAGAACTTCTTCCTGATATCTAATCTAAATCTCCCCACTTTCAATTTAACCCCGTTACCCCTTGTCCTGTCACTACAGGCCCCTGTAAAAAGTCCCCCCCAGCTTCCTCGTAGCCCCTTCAGGCACTGGAAGGTGCTATAAGGTCTCCCCGGAGCCTTCTCTTCCCCAGGCTGAACAAGCCCAACTCTCTCAGCCTGTCCCCATAGCAGAGGGGCTCCAGCCCTCTGATCATCTTCGTGGCCTCCTCTGGACTAGCTCCAAGTGGTCTATATCCTTCTGATGTTGAGGGTTCCACATCTGGATGCAGCACTCCAGGTGGGGTCTCACAAGAACAGAGTAGAGGGGAGAATCCCCTCCCTCGACCTGCTGGCCACACTTCTCCTGATACAGCCCAGGATACAGTTGTCTCTGGATACAGTTACATCTCATATGCTTGTCTGTGCATATATATTTTCTTTTTTTGAAACAAATATGAGATTCCCTAGATTTTCTTTCTGCATTATTATGATTTTTCCCCTCAAGCTTATACTATAGTCTATGATTTTATTCCTACACTAAGTACTCTAATTTTCTTTCATGCTTTTACTGTATTTCAGTAACATAGCCCAGTTCTGTCATGTAGTTATTCAGACTCTCTTATCTCTTTTAGTGAAAACTGATTGGTTTTTCTTTTCTCTCTCATCTCATAAAGAACCTTATATCCTGTCCACAGGAGGTAAAGCCATTAGCCTAAATCAGTTCTTGTTGATTAATCTGTTAAGACTTGCTCAGAGAGTTATATGAAGAAGCAAAACTTTTAAATCAATAAAATAATGCATTAGATTATTAAACAGGATACTTACATTCAAATGCTATTTTGAGTGTTGCAATTGCTGAGCTGCAAGAATGTAGAGAATGTGAAGAGGAACATTCACCTCACTGGACAAAGAGGAAAAAGAATTGTGTTAGGAAGCTTATGGATTACGGTAACATAGCAGTGTTGTTTCAAAATTCAGATCTTGTTCTTCAGTCTATTATTAATATAAGTCTGTTTTTTAACATTCAAGTGAACCTATCAGTATGCGTTTCTGCCTAACTGATAGATAACCATTGGTTTAGAAAGAGGTGAAACTGCCTTTTGCTTTCTTGGATGACTCAACACGTATCTTTCAGTGTAAGGTGATTCCCGATGTTGAATTATTCATTTTATGCTAACACATGTACATTAACTAAGACGTTTTATACAAATAAGAAATACTTCTAGCTCATTATTATCTTTTCAGGGAGAGTAGACATGGCAGTAGCCACCCTAAGAATGATATTTTTTCATCTAAAGATATAAGCTAATTCAGCACAAAGATAGGACACAGCTTTTCTCTCCCAGTCTACAAAATTCTGTGCCTGGATATCTGGTTATATTTGCACCGTGGAGGAAGGTTGGTATAGGCAGTGCTAAGGTCACTACTGATGCACAAAATCTCACACTGTCAGAAAGTGTATAGCTGCTCAGTGAAGCTAACAACATAATTCAAAGATGTTCATGATCCTCACCCTGATGCA
>NW_010235859.1:4354-5825 GCF_000690775.1 Eurypyga helias
AGATGCCTGATTCACTGGGCTGGAGCTGTCCTCTGCTGACCCTCTGGACTGCCCTGCCCTCTGGATGCCCAGTGGGGAGCCACCATTGGTCCCACTTCCCTTGCCTCAAGGAAGCAGCTGGATCACTTTGCAACCCAGCACAAATGCAATCAACAAGACAAATACGATAACTGCTTATGTGCGGAAGTTTGGTCTATTTATACGCCTTTCTACATGTGCTCTTCGGCACAGATTCTTTCTGACAATGCTGGGGAGTTCTGTGTCTAAGCCCTACCAGAAATCAAAATGTGTCATTTTCCCAGGTTCCTGCAAAGCCAATCCAATAATCTCAGATCCTCTAAAATATGTCTGGAAGACCTGGACAGATCACATCTGCACAGCCTACAGTCAGGCAAGGTGACAGTGATATCATACCTGTTCTTCATCCAAGACCGAAGGAAAATCATGGTATAAATTCCAGCTACCCCTAAAGGAACCTGAATGAAGATGTCCCAACTCCCAAGATAACAACGTAATTACTCAGTTATCATGTATTTTTCAGTGGGTCTTTCTCAAATCTCTCCTCATTTGGCTAATCCCCATGAATGAATAAAAGCTAGTCTTTGGACTCTGAACAATATTAAAAATTGAGGATAGCAAATTAAACGAATTTCCCTTGTGGAATTCACATGAAGTGATTTGCCTGCAGACAATTGAAAAAAGCTGTAACTTTTAAAAAATAAAATAAGATCTTCTGAATAACATAACAGAAAATTCTTTCTCTGGACTTCATTTCTAGCTGCCGGTACAAGTAATCATCTCATATTTATGAAACTATTCATGGGTGCTTTCACTCACAGTGGCCTTCATCTTTCATTTGCTTAAATGCCTTTTCTCATCTGCTGTGAAGGAGGCAAAACCAGTCTCCCTTCTTCCATTTTGTCTCATCTGAAGACAAGTAATTCTTCTGCCTTCCATATCACCCTCCAAAAGTAATTCCCAGGGTAGCAGATGACACATGTGATATCAAGGTAATTTCCTTGTGCTTGGTTTATTTGGAAAAGTTTCTTTTAAGGCAATTATTTTCTTTAATGAATTTTATAAATAAGTTGTGTTTCTTTCTTATTAGGCTCCTAATTCCAGACACTCTATATATACAAGATGGGGAAGAATTTCCATAAAGAGCTCCTGCATGTATTTTATATCACTGAGCCCCTTTCTCCATGCTGATGGTTTCTGGTTTTACAGAGAGTGACAAAAGTACTTCTGAGGTGCTGGAGCACAATGGTTTTTTTTTTTCCCTTCAATGAAGAATATGAATAATTCCTCCTTCTCCCATCCCATGCAGGTTTTGTTCTGTCTTCACCTTGCCATTTGATGTTGACCCAACTAACATGTTTTAGCTTTTTTGGAACTCAAAATGAGAGAAATAAAGCCTTGGAGATAGGATTCATAGAAGTATATTGTTTGCAAATTGAAATACAGAAGCTAC
>NW_010235859.1:5844-18773 GCF_000690775.1 Eurypyga helias
TTATGATGTTTGCATTTATTGCTCAAAAAGTAATAAAGACAAGGTATTTTTGGTTATGGTGGGATGTTTGTGGTATTGGGTAGTGACACTTATTTTCTAGTATTAAAGAAAAATATTATATTGTTACAATAAAATTAACGTAATATTTAGGCTGATATAAAGCTGATGAAAGTGATTTGTACAGCTGCTAAGAGATTACTTATTAAGAGATTATTGTGTTAGCCTACATAGTTATATCCTGCTCAAAAATGAACAACTCAATTAAGAAAAGGCATGGTGAATCTTTCCTCAGGGGACAGGCTTCTGTACTCTATTTACATGTTGTTCCAGTCCATGGTACTGATAAACAGTTCTGATTTTAAAAAGAAAAAGTAAATGACCCTTTTTGATTTCTGCATAAATAAGCTGCTGCTTTACTACATTATTTATTGTATTGTTGACTGGAGACTTACCTAACAAAGTTAATAGGTATTAATTGGTGCCTAGTTAGTTTCCATCTAATTTGATTGTCAACAGACTCAAGATTCCCTTTTTGCATCTGTGACATACAGTACAGTGAAGTGGCCACTCCAGACACAATCCTGCCTGCGTTTATCAGGGTACTTGGTAGATGTGGTAGTTGGTAGTGAAAAATATTCTAGTTCTTTAAAGAGTTGTGAGGAGCTATCAGTTTATATAAATGCTTACTTAGTTATAAAGGAATGGAACAGATTTATTTCATCCGTATTCATTTTGAAATATTTTTGTTATCTTTATCTACTTACCTCTAGATAAGCACTTTGATTAATTATGAATGACAATATAAAAATAGTTTAAATTTACATAAACTGTACCTGACAAAAAGTAGAGGCTTCAAACCTGATCATCTTTCAGGTTTTATGCAAAATATTCAAAATTTTTTGGTAGACAGATGAGGTGGTCCTGGAACAACAAAACTGAATGTAGAAATGTGGAAGTAGGTCGGCAAACTAGTTAACAGCTCAATCATTTTACTCATCAATTTTTATGTAGGCAACAGGTTTTGACACGTTCTCTAACTTAGTATTTTGCATCAATTTTGATTATCTTTATTACTATTCTTTGACTATTATGAACAAGAAAATGAGACTTCTCCTAGAAATCTAATCTTGTTACATAAGTCAAAGCAGATTTTATTTCTTGCACTCTTCCTGCTTTTCAGTCACATGTATTTCAGGTTTAACTTGAGAATTGACCATTAAGATTGCACAGTCTGCTAAAACTTTTTAACCTTTTTTTGATTTAGTAAATATCTATCCCATCCTTGATAGTTTAATTTCATGTGTAAATACGTATGAAACCTTCATTCATCAAATTTATCTTTCCTCTTCAAATGAACACTTTGTAGAGCTTAGCAATGCTTCTTATTGCTTTTCAGTAATGCTGGTATCAAAACTGCACTTGAGAGGCCATTTCCTCTGTTGTTAAATCCAAATACTGGTGTCGCTAAACAGTCTTCACACAGTACCAAATAGCTATAATAAAGAAATGCAGACATGCAAGGTGTTTATAACTGCACTTCCTTCTCTGGATGGATTAACTCTAATTACATTCAAAGGAATTTCTAGCTAGCTCATGACTGCACAATGACTTCCAAGTTTATATGGTTTCATACTATTAGAAAATCGCATTATTACAGTGAATTTTGTTCATCCAATAAAGAAATGGCATTAAGAAAATAAAGCAGCTCAGTTGTACTTCACATGGAGTATTTTATACTTTTCATGCCAATGTACTGAATTCCCAATATGCTGCCAGTTTGGTCTACTGATTAGCTATCTGATTATTTTTTTACATGAATGTATGTGGGTTACCTTTACATTGTGGCTTTTCATTTCATCTCCCACTTATCAACTGTTAGCTTGAAGGCATGGAAAAAGCTGTAAGGTATGCTCCGGAACATAGCACATTACAACACTGCATCCTTTATGAAAATGATTGATTGATAGTACATTTTCAGGTAAGGACACAAGATGCTGTCTTCAAGAGAAACAAACATTCCTGCTAACCCTGAAAATGTAGCTTATTTCTGGATTTGTCTCAATTGCACAATGAAAAGTATATATCAAAGAAATACAGAGCCATAACTTAATTCTACATACTTGATGTTTCTTCCACTCACTTCTTGCTGGCATACCAGTGAAATAATCAATATTTAACAGATTTCAGCACAGTAGTCAAATCCAGGGTAATACTGTGGTACCAGCTCATAAAAGGCAAGTAAGTCATGGTAAATGAAAGTTTCTCTAAAGACAATCACTTACAAAGGTAAGGGGTATAAAGAGAAAGAAGCCAAATATTTATAGGAGGTTTATTGGCTTTTCTAACCTAATTAAAAAAAAAAAAAAAAAAAAGGCTTTTCACCTAGACTCCAGACTTATTTGGAAGAAAAACATTAATATTTTATAGTTGACTTACTTAACTAATCCAGCTTCTTGTGTGATGATAACTTCAGACTTCAAAGCTTGTGCATGAGACAAACTACCTAAAAATTTATTAGACAAAAATAGCTGAAGGCTATGATAATGCAGAATAACAGGTTGCTCCTTGAAACTTACCAGAAAGATTGAAAATACTCTTATTTCTACAGTCTCAGCAGCACACCTACAAATACATACTTTAACTTGAAGTGCATCTGGCATTCTTCATGCTCTTGAAAAGACAAACTTATGTCCACATTCAGCTGCATGTCTTCACCTTTAAAATGGTCTCAGCTCGGTACAATAGAGTCTTACAAGATCATGCAGACAATACCTGATTACTTAATTTTCCATTTATTCTTTGGAAGATCAGTTCCAGAAATGCAATACTTCTGGCTGTTCTGTAACTCTGAAACTCTGATAGATTTCTGTTTTGACCTCAATTCGGCTTCCTCTTTTTAGCTGACTTCATCTGCAGATAAAAGCAAAATTCCTTTTTCTTGTAGAGCTCCATCTTTAATAATTTCTTCTCTTTTCTTTAAATCATGAAATTAAATCTCTTCATCCAAATTACAGCAATAGTTTGTTGTCTGTGTAATGGAAATCATGAACACACATAAGCACTGATCGAGAATGAATGTGTTGTTTTGATTTCATTTTAGATAAACTGTTAATATTTCAACAAAGCACAGATACTGAATTAATTACTTTCAAGACTGGTTGAAATTGAATGGATCCCAGAAAATATTTGGATATAAATCAAACTATGAGTTTCTGAAAACCTGCTTCATAATACCTTAACATTATGGGTAAATTAAATTACAGCTTACTATTAGATACTATTACTCAATGTTTTCTACATAATTTTTCTTCCTATGTCCAGTAACCATGCAGTTTTATTTGAATTACATTCAAATAAGTGAATTGAAGAGATATCAAACACTTTGGAGATATCAAATAGGATCTGATACAGTATTTAAGACAAATTCCTTCTGTTTCAATCTATCCTCAAGCTCTTGAAACGATATTCTTCTCAGTCCAATTTTTTATATGACTCACTCTGGTCAAATTGTAGCTCAACAGAAATTCTGGTGGTAGAGAATGAGCTACCCATGATATGTCTATTTTGAGCAGTCATCCAAAAAGGTGCAAGGTGAAGAAATTAAAATTATCCTTTGCTGTTCCATAATATAGAACAATAGCTATTTGCTGACTTAAAGATGCAGACAGAACACTATTCTGCTTGTGGACTGAATCTAGCATTACAGTGGAAGTCTCAAAGGAAATTCAGCTGTAAAATTGAATTTAACACTACTAGTTAAAAAGAGATTTGAAAAACTAACCTGCCAGAAAACACTCAGAATTCAGTCTTAAGAAATTACCAGTGTCTGCTGTTAAGTTGAAGTCATGCCCAAGAAAAAAGGGAGTTTGGTTGTGTGCAGTGACAAGACAGGCACCTCGTAGCATAGGCTTTGAGCAGGCTTTAACTCAGAGAGTCCAGCTGCACCATGTACAAACCTAGATTTATATAACATTTTCTTTTACACTTTTACAAACATATCCTGCAGCTTTTTTCACCATCTCTCATGTAACTGAATGAGAAACAGAAACAAAAGCCTTTTTTTTTTTTTTCTATATCTAGCTGCTTTGCTTTCCTCGAGAGCAACAGAAAATTTGCAACGGAGAATTGCCTCATCTGGTCTTTACAACAGTAGGACTTATTAGCTTCAACTTTCAAAAGTGACCTCCACTTAACAACTGTTCTCAATGAACAGCATAAAACCAATGGTCCTGCAACAATATGGAGAAACACAGCAATTCATCATTACCTGCTATTCACTGTTCTCTCTAGGCAGAAAATTTGTAATACCTCTGTTCCATTATTACAGTTTTATCTTTCCAAGGTTCCTGTGGGGGATTTGCTGTTGTTGTTTTAACAACACAAGCAAGTGACATACAGATTTTTTTATTATTATTATTATTTTCATTTAATTGTGAGTGATGACCTGAGAGAGAGAGTGCACTCATACAAAGAGCAGCTGTACAGAAACTGAGCTTGTCTCTCCTTCAACTGTAAAGCACCACAAGAATGCCAGATGACCTATTTAATTGATGTATTTTCATGAATAGATGGCAATGTTAATTATAATACTGCTTGCATAATAAAGACATTTTTAAAAAGATATTTCATGCCAAATCATCAGGGATTTAATCAGATAATATAAACAAACCATTCAGCATATCATATATTAGTTACAATATTATTTGAAATGTTATTTGGTCCTTCAGCAAATATTTAAAAATACACGTTTAGAAAAGAATAAACTTCATAAAAATATTATTAAATGCAGTATTTAATGCCAAGGCACGACAACTTTCAGATCAATGTCCACTATTAGTAGATGAACTGGGTACTTGCTGCAGTAAAATACCACAATAGTAAAAAACCCCTTCAATTCTGTCAAAGAGCTAAGAATTATTTCTGCTGAAGTCCACCTTTTCACACTTTCATGAGAAGAAGGTAGTGAAAGATGGGTCTTCTGAGAAATCTCTATATTGCTACGCGGTAAACATAGACTTTCCTGTATGCATTGCATACATGGCAGATTTTCCAAGGAATACTGTCTCTATTCCTTGGTATCTAAAAGAAAGTCCCAGCAAAGTCTGTGCCTTGTAGTTGTGAACGTATTCTGCATAGCTCCTAAATCCAATTAATTACAAAAGACAGGTATACAAAACCTTGAAATAAGTATTACACCTAGAAGAAAATCTGAATGAATGCAGAGGGATACAATATACCTACCCAATGAACAGTAGTTTTAATTTGTACTTTCTACTGCTATTTTGTGAAGAATTCCACCTATGCTTTTTCACATGGACATATGATAACAGCAATCCCCACATGTGGGTAAAATTTTACTAATGTATGACCTGTAGTTTGAAAAAAAAAATCTAGTAATCAACTGGTCCAGTGTCTTACAAACTGTGTGGATTAGTTTATGAAATCTGTGCTTTGTACCTGTTGCATGTATCATCTTATGTACATGTTACCTTCTGTCTGTAACAGAAGAAAGCTGAAGAAGCATCAGATCATAAAATCTAGAAGAATTAGGACATTTATTCACAAGTATGTCTCAACATCAGAAAATTAGAATAGAAAGTAATGGTTTCTCTTATTTAACAGTACTTTAGCACTGTCATATGAAAATAGATTTTAATTAGGAGATTACAGAAGTGCCAGTTGATGCTTTTAAGACTTAGTATTATGCCAGAGCAAAGACATGCTATGAATTTGGACCTGTCACAGAAACATCAATTCCTTACAGAGCCTGCAAATGCATATTCATAGTCCATTTCAACCTCAGTTTCTGACAGCCAGCTCCCACCACTCCATAAATGCTGCAGGGAGAGGAACTGTTATTACAACTGCCTCAAATGAATTTGTGCAAAGAAAGAAAACTAATGACCTTCCTGTTCACAAGGAGTACAAGCAAGTCATAATCCAGACCCATTATCTGCTAGAAAAAAATTGTACCATTCCCCTCACACAAATGCGGTGGGTTTTAATAAATATACAGAAATGCTATTCAAATTATGACACATCTTGGTGTGAAGCGTAGCCACGCTTTCCTACATAACCAAATCTGAGAATGTTCCTTTCCAAGTAGTTCAGGGCATTGTTGCTTTATAGACAGAAGACTACCATTTTCAGGTGGTGTGACCGATGCCCCCACTCTGACTCAAACAGCACTTTGGTTCAGGCATCACCAACTAGGAGACCTCGCTGAAACCAGCTCTGCCATGCAAACCTTGAAAACTGTGCTAGGCCATATCGTCTCAGGAGCTAAGGAGTCTAGGCCATGTCGTAGCAGGAGCTAACAGTACCAGCCTGAACTGTGATGAAACAAAACTAAAACTGCACAAAACTACAGCTGCAAACTTGCACATACACTAAACGGGGAGGGGAGGAGGAGGGAGGGGCAGCCCGGGGAAGTGACTATGGGTCAGTCACTTTATGCTCTAAATATTTGCAGTTCCCCCTGAGCCCATTGAGCTCTCTTGTATGGCAGCAGGCCGCAGGGCAGTGATCTACCTCCTGAGCAGGGATACTCCTCTAAGTTACTCCCTGAGGCTGAGACCCCTTACCCAGCATCTGATACTTATAATGAGGTAAGCAACAATTTACCTTTGGCTTAGAAGTATATTGTATGCTAGTGACATTTATATAAGGAGTTACAGCTTAATTATTAGAAGTGTAGTAAGTGGTAGAATGTTTGACCACTGTCTATTTATCACTTAGTTATTGTAAAATCGCTGTTTAATTGACATTCAATTAATGCTTAATCACCATTCAGTTATCATTTTATTACTTTTATATTATTGAAAAACTGTCAGATGATCACTGTATAATCATTAACCAAATCCCCATAACAATGACTTCTCTTAATAATTCACCTACAATAGATGGTATCAATAACCTTCCTAGGGAGAGTAAGCTGTAAACCAGAAAATACGGTGCTTAGTACCACAACTCCTGAGCTACCCTGGTCCCCAGGACACTCTCTTCTGAGTCTGTACAAGGGCAATGAACTTCAGTTCTCAGAAAGATGGCTACAGGCCCTGATGCCACCATAAACTGTGAACAAGGTTTTACTGAAATGTGTAAAGACACAATGAAATTAAAGGTCAGTGAGGAGGACAAAGCCCTTTTTTCATACCATCATTTGATTAAAAAGCACGTTCAGGTTTACAGTTCAACCTGCATTCCCAAAAGGTGTTTCAGAAATCTTCTGAATGTTTTGAAATTAACTGTAACAGTAAGAAACAGGAGAATTGTAGGGCAGCAGTGATTATTATGCCACTTTAAGAGAATTTGGTGCAGAGACATGGAAGTGGCATCTGGTTTATAAACCAGCGATGTCCTTCAATATGGGAAAATATTTAATGTGACTTTGCAGAGAAGTAGCACATATATCAACAGTGATTCTAGCTTATTCTTGAACTGCCAACTGTGAATGAAAAGTAATCTAAAGCTTTAGTTTTATATTGTATTCATTTTTACTTGTTTCTTCAGAACCAGACTTAAGTGGGCTTGTGAACAATACTAGTAATATCTAAGATTATTGACATCCTAAATTGAAAAGTGAGATCCAAAATTTGTGAACAAAATGTAGCAAACAACCTTAAGAAAGTGGACACAAGTATAGATCTGGAAATAGGCACCAAATTTAAAGTGATCCTGAGTTTTCTCAAAAATCCTTCCAGAGTTTCTGTAGTAATAGAAAGAGATCTATTCACTAGTTTACTTGTTTTGAAAAATCTATATAAAATAAATTCTACAAACAGCTTCCGAAAATAGCCCAACAGATATTCAGAACAGTGAGAATCAACAAATATTGGATTGTACTATTATATGAATTGCCTTTTCCTTTCATAGTTGTCTTTTACAGTTTCTTATATTATGTAGCTTATATGGCTAGTGAGATACATGAATTATACTTTCTAATGCCACTGTTTATCTTACAAGAAACATTTTGCTTATCTTTCTCATCCTGAGCAAGGGATGACAGATACTTTCCTACCCTGAGTCAAATATTAAGATATAAAGACGTACTTCAGCTACTTCTCTGGCCAACAGACTGAGGACAGAGCTAGAGATCTGCAGAGCTAAAGGAATAAAGTAGTATAGCTTAAGCTATGTAGATTCTGTAGTCCAGAATCTGTAGATGGAGAGTGATCACATCCATGAATTGAATATAAATGAAGGACTTGAATATTTAAGACTGCGGTACAGCTGCATGTATGCTGCCTTTTCCCGGGTAGAGAATAAACTTGGGGGAAAGCTAGTAAAAGTTTTCAAAAGGAAATGGGTAATTATCTGAAAAACTCTGGCATGACCCAAGCAATGTCATATTTTGTTTAATTTGCTTCTGTTTGCTAAGTGCAGACAAAGCAGTGAATGAAAATTTCAATTTTTTCTTTTTTCAGTAAATTTCAAAAGTTATGACATGGAAGTGGGTTTAGATTGCTTTTTATTGTGAGGGATGGATTACAGTTGTGAGGATGAAACAAATCTGAGCTCTGAAAGGTGTCACCCACATGAAGTTGCAGGTATTTCCCAGGCAGCTGATTACAGGACCTGGGGATGGGGAGGGGAAAGGCCCAAGCAGGTGCAGAACTAGAATATAACAGGAGTTGGACTATTACCAGATAAAGTGCTTTTTAACCTAATACAGTTTAGGTTCAGTCCTAAACTGTTTGCATAGGTTTAATTGCATTAGACTTAAAGGCAGTTAGCTGCTTTGGACTTGGCCCCCTGCCATTTGGTAATTAGCAAATCGTGGTCTCCTACCGAAAAACACCCGGGCAGCCTGGAAACGCCGAGTTGTGTAACCAACACCCCCATCTAGCGATGAAAACATCACCTAACGCCCGGTCCGAGACAAAACAGGGGTCACCTTCTATCCCGTGAGAGGAGCCACAGCGGCTTATTCAGCGCCGACAGTCTGCGGCCCTGGGGTGCTTGTGTGAGCGAGACACCGAGGGCGGTGTTTGTCAGAGGTCCTGCACTACCCAGACACCCTCCCTGCTGGACGTAATTAACAGTACGTCCTGCTATTCTCTGTCAGCCTCTGCATTTCTCCTGAAAACTCTCAGAATCCCTGCAGACCTGAAAAAGGAGGGAGTTTGCTCTGTTTATGTGGGTTTGAAGTATGCTCTTTCACTTGACTGAAATGCATGGCCATCGATATCCACATACTACATTTCTAGGCGTCAAGTTGCCAAAATACACCAGAAAGTTGAGAAGTTATAAACGTTGTGGTTTAAATATACCCACGGAGACATAAAGTAATCTCAGAATAGGTAAACAATAAGGTTCAAGGTTAATACCTTTTGTTTATTGCACTGTCCTACTATTGAACATAATTTCCTCAAGCAATATTGTATCGTTTTTGTTGCAAAGCAATCTTAAAATCATTTCTTCATCTTAACTTTCTTTTCTGCTTTTGAAAGCAAACCAGTTTTGAACACATACATCACTGATGGTTAAGTAGTAACACAACATTTGTCAAAATAAATAAGACTAGGAAGTTTATTTAACAATTAATGCAGAAACTGCCAGTGTCCAAATTAATATTTAACTTAATCCATGAAAAATGATAAAATTCCATCGGACTTTTTTAAAAAGTGCTATCCTAAGTTTTTATTAAGATGACAGAGTTCACACATTTGAGAAGATTGTGAATTTGCTATTTCCAAAAATCGCAACCCACTGACCTCTCTGGAGGGTTTCTCCTTTCACCAAGGCTAGCCAGTGACTAACCATATACTTAGCTGCAGACAGAGTATGACCTACATGAAACACCAAGTGTTAGTTCTCTTTAGATTGGTCCAATGCTGCACTATGAAACCACATCTATTACTTCTATGAAATCTGGTTCAAGGGCTTGCTTTCTTGCCAGAAGAAACAGCATTTTGCTAGCTAAGATGGAAGTATCCATATCCAGCTCATTTTTAGGGTATCTATAGTCCTAGGCAATTGCTAGGTAGTCTTTATTTCTATTTTTCATATAATATTTGAATTTATACATATATATATATGTATAGTGCCTCAGGCTTACTAAATGCCTTCATTGCTGTTGGCATTCTACTTTCTGCTGATCCATATTCTTTTACAGTTAATTAGACTGTGAAATAAGATGCCCTCTATTTTTGAGGCAAAAATGCAAAACTTGCTTTATTCATATAATGTGTATAATAAAGAAATATGTCTGATAACTTCTGTTTCCCTTACACTGCCAAGCAACCCAACTCATTTCCTCCTCAGCTTGCATTTCATGAGTGTATTTTATTATGTATTTGTCTGGGTACAGATAGGGAACCTGTACTTTTTCCCCAACTCTTCAAATGGAATAAAATATATGCATTATAAAATCAGATACAAACCTCAAATGTGTCCTTAGTGGCTTAAACCAGATATGGTTTAATCAGTTACAATCGTCTGGGTAACAGTCTTCTTATAGGTGAAGAATTCTAACTTCAGAGAGCTGCACTTCTGAGGGCTGTGAGCTGCACAGTGGAATAATCAGTATTCCATAATACTGACTAGTGTTCACTTTGTAAGTTGTTCTGTCTCTATAGACCAGTACATAAGCAAATAAGATCAAGAACATCGCATGAAAACATTGATACTTTTGAGAAATGCAATTTAGATTAAATTATTCTTTACAGTGAATTATAAAATCTATTTTATTAATGCTCTGTAGACTTGGTACATTGTTTGCTACCACATTTTGCTAATCATTATTCTAAGCCAAGGCTAGAAAGATGACAGTATGCTGGAAGAACAATGAAGCATTTGATGCTTTTTTCAGTTATCATCTAGCAGGGTTCTATTGTTGGAAGATGATTGCAGTATTTATTAGTTAGTTGTCAGTCTAAAATAATTAATCTAACAATGACTAGACTTAAGATCTCAAATAAGTTTCAGTGTCTTCCACAAACTTCAGGAAAAAGCCTGCTCCCTCTACTCCTCTCCAAAATGCCATATCGTACATCTGTTGCAGACTTCCCAGAAACCTGCCAATTTCAGACTACTTTGAACTGAGGATGAGAGAAAAAGCCTTCATGGGTAATGTCCTGCCAGCCAACATCTCTCATATATCAGTTGGTAGCAGATGTGGCAGAACAGCATGAGGAGACATTTAATTCCTGATAGGCCATTTAGGACTTTATAGGTCATAACAAACACCTTAAATTCCATCTGGAGACCACGAGGCAGCTGCTGTAAACACCACAGAAGTACGTCAGCGCTCCCAGTGAAATACCCTCTTCTACACTCTCAGTACTAAGTGACTATTACGTACTGCACCTGTCAGCTCCGAAGAGATTCTAAGGTAGAACACCATGAAAACTATACTTTGCAGTCTAAGAAAATTACTCCTTCTCCCCCACCCCAAAATAAACAACAAAAAAATTCTAAAAAACCCTACATAAAGTATTATAAATCTGTGTTAAAATATAGCCATTACATGACAGGTAAACCTGAGAGACAAGTAGCAAAAATACTGACTTCCATACTGTGACCTTCAGATAATAATGAAGAATCTGTGCTGCCAGTGATGAATAATTGTGAGGGCTGACCAGTGCTTCTGTCTTTGGTACCTGAATACACACCCATTACTGCCCAAGTTTCATTCAGGATGTGTTCTCTCCCACCTTACATGTCTTGTCACTTTCCAACAGCGTCAAGTCAGATAGTTCTGCATCGCTGGAGCAAGGAAAATGTGCTCGGGTTGTCTGTTGTTAAACACCACGTAGCAGCTGATATGGATAAATGTTTGTTATCCAGCTCTTAACACTGGATGCTCCCTGTGTTGGATCATTTTTGTCTTACCTCTTTATTCCCAAAATGTAAGTCCTCATTCAAGAGTCTCATGACTGTTGCAAAACATATTCACCTTATTTCAGGACTTTATGAAGAGTTTATGATCCTAGTCTACCAACACTTGTCTTATTTATTGATGATTAGTATGCATGAACAAGTAGGAGTGGAGGCAAAATCTTTGGGTGAAGAAGTTTACAGGTAGTTCTCTTTTGTGACTGAATGATGCTAAATTATTTATTTAGCCAGTTTAGCAAATTATATATTCTTTCCCCCAAACAAGGATTACCCATAATCTTAACTGTTTCAGGAAGCTTTTTTAGATGTTTACGGGCAAGTACAAAACAGTGTCTATTTTTCCCCCTCCCTGCAGCTGTATTCCTTAACTTTTGTCACTATACCTCTGCAAGTGATTTTTCTGCACATATGGTTCAGAACACCTTCCAACTGTTTTGAGACTCTTGAAATACCTCAGCACCTGTCACGGCAACGTAAATCTGACTCCCTCCTGTGCACACATAAATATTAAGGCACGTGTCAAAGACTCAACCACCTAGTCTATATTATTTTATGCCCTATCATTTGCAGAGTGATAATTTGCTTTCAGAAATCTCTAACATTCATCAGATCATAAATTCACATACACATATGTCCTCTTGAGACTTCCAGAACTACTACTGTAGTTAACTGGATCAAAGACAAGAAGTTTACATCACATAGAGGAAGAAGGGGAGCATTTGTGCTATTATTGGAGAAAAGACTGTCAGAGGCTGCTTAGAAGATACAATATATTCTAGTTTAGATTTTAATATTGTGGTATAGATGCTGCTCTTTCTTCTATTTTTCTTTCTTTTTAAAGGCTTGAAATACAGACTGTTCTGTTTTCCAACATCAGTGATTCAGTGACAAATGCCACCTTTGTTCAGTTTCAAAATCTCCATAAAATTCACTATTTCATGGTTCCAAACTCAACATGGTAACAAACTCAATTTTTAAATATTCTAGTAAAAAACAGGTGCAAAATATGTACCCACATCTTCAATGTTTTCAAAATTAAGGCAGTAATGTTTAAAATTGGTAATGCATTGTGCTGGGTTCAGCCAGGA
>NW_010235860.1:0-1146 GCF_000690775.1 Eurypyga helias
AGGCTGGAGTGGGACCCTCTGTGCCGCTGCAGGTCCCGGAGGACTTCATCTCTCGGGAGCTCTTTGACACCATCCAGGTGTATGTCATCACGAAGCCCGAGCTGCAGAACAAGCTGATCACCGTGTGAGTGTTGGCAAACCACTCGGCCTTTCCCCGGGGGGCGGCTGCGTCCGCTGTCCTGGCCACGACTGGGCGAGTCTCTGCAGCCGGAGAGCACAGCTTGGTGATGGGGTGGTGCCAGCTGGGCTCGCGGGGATTTCTGTCCCGGTGGTCGGGAGGTTCGTTGCAATGCCCGCCGTTACCCGTGCAGGGGGGTTGGGTACCTGATTCTGGGGGTGACTGGTGCTGCATGTGGTTCTCTGCCAACCTCAAATCCATGAAATTCCAACAGATTTTGAGAGCTATGCTGGTTTTGAAAAGACACCGTTTTTTTTTCTCTCGTAGTTGGCTCTTTTTCCCCCTTCTTCATGTGTTTTGCACTCTGAGCATTTGGGGATTAGACGTAATTTTTTCCTGCAAAGCAGAGAAGCCTCCACCTCCAGAGCCAACTGGGAACTAGGCTTGTGTGGCACTCAGGCCTCCCTGAGGGTTAAGGTGCAGGTTATACTTGTCTTCCCACAGGACAGCCATGGAGAAGAAGCTGATCGGCTGCCCCGTCTGTATTGAGCACAAGAAGTACAGCCGAAATGCTCTGCTCTTCAACCTGGGCTTCGTGTGCGATGCCAGAGCCAAGGCCTGTGCGCTGGAGCCCATAGTGAAGAAGCTGGCTGGCTACCTCACCACCCTCGAGGTGAGGCCCAAGCCAACGGGAGCAGAGGCTGGCTGCCTCACGAGCCGCCCCAGAGTTCACCAGTGTTCTGGTGCAGGTTGTGGGTCACTGGGCGTTGCTGGGGTAGGGGCCAGGTTTACAGCGAGGAGGGGATCGTGCTGGTTTCACTTGGAGATTGAGGGAACATGGGAACAGAGACGTGCAGTTCATATAGCCAGTAATCCTGCAGGGAGGAACTGACTCGACTTTCTGCTTTCTTTAGCTGGAAAGCGGGTTCATCTCCAGTGAGGAGAGTAAACAGAAGCTGGTTCCCATCATGACCATCCTGCTGGAGGAGCTGAACGCCAAAGGGAAATGCACCCTGCCCATAGGTATG
>NW_010235860.1:1178-2885 GCF_000690775.1 Eurypyga helias
CAGGAGCGGGGCAGGGCAGCACTGGGAGGCAGCTGGGCCATTCCCTGCCCGGGTCGTCTCTGCCTGCCCTGCTCCTGGCAGCTCCCTGCCTGTCTGCGCTTGGGGCTGGAGGGCATCCGAGCCAGCCTTGAGTGGCTTAAAGGGCCAGGAGAGATGGGGTTATGGGCTGCATACAGCTTCCTCCGCACGGCGTGGAGGTGTCCTAGGGCTGATGGTCACGAACTCCCAAGGGAGCAGAGGTTTCTGTGGGACCTCAGCCCTCCCCCTTCCCCGGCCAGATGAGTCCAACACCATCCACCTGAAGGTGATCGAGCAGCGCCCAGACCCCCCCATCGTACAGGAGTATGACGTCCCCGTCTTCACCCAAGACAAGGATGACTTCAACTCCCAGTGGGATCTCACCACGCAGCAGGTCTGTGTGCTTGACCAGGGCAGTACGCTTTGAACGGGATCTGTTTTCAGTTTCCCCGGGGGCAGAGGGGAGTTGGGCTGTCCCCGGGATCACCACGTTATGAGCAGGGTTCAGTGCTCCCCTTGTCTTCATTCCAGCTTGCAAGTGACCTATTC
Source organism: Eurypyga helias (assembly GCF_000690775.1). Taxonomy (NCBI): domain Eukaryota; kingdom Metazoa; phylum Chordata; class Aves; order Eurypygiformes; family Eurypygidae; genus Eurypyga; species Eurypyga helias. The sequence goes on from NW_010235860.1 coordinate 1,746, forward strand.
ACTCCAAAACACAGGTTAAATGCTGGTGGGGATAGATCCTGCTCATCCCAGCGTGTTCCCAGATGCAGGGGAGTTTCCTGGGCTTCAGGGTGATGCCTTGGGCTGCTCTGCTGTCTCCCCTCCTAGCTCTCGCCTCCTCCCCTCCTAGATCCTGCCCTATATCGATGGTTTTCGGCATGTCCAGAAGATTTCCGCAGAAGCCGACGTGGAGCTGAACTTGGTGCGCATCGCCGTGCAAAACCTGCTGTGAGTGTGCGGTAGGGGGGGCTGGCCGGCCACAGGAGGGGTGCTGAGTGCTGGTAGAGGGGGGTCTCACGTTTCCCCGTCCATCCGCAGGTACTACGGGGTTGTCACGCTCGTCTCCATACTCCAGGTGGGTCAGGCCACGGAGCGTGGGGCTGCGAGTGGGATTCAGGCCGTGCTCCAGGAGTGGCTGTGCCGTCGGGGTGGCCGTGCAGGGGGGACAGCAGAATTCGGAGCAGGGTGAGTCCGTCTCTGGGAACCGTGGCTGAGCAGAGCTGGTTTTCCCTTGCCCCCCAGTACTCCAACGTCTACTGCACCACACCGAAGGTCCAGGACCTGGTGGATGACAAGTGTCTGCAGGAAGAGTGTCTGTCCTACGTCACCAAACAAGGTACGGTGACCCTGCGCCGGGCTGCCGGCAGAGACAGAGGGAGAGAGCGGCTGACTGGTGACTTGTCCCTGCAGGCCACAAGCGAGCCAGCCTCAGTGATGTCTTCCAGCTGTACTGCGGGCTGAGCCCTGGCACGACAGTGCGAGACCTCATCTCCCGCTACACGCTGCAGCTCCAGAGGGTGGACGAAAGGTGGGAGCCAGCACCTTCCTGCTCGATCCCAGAGGGTGGCAGGGTGGGGGTGAGGGAGCACAGAGGGGAAAACCCAACCCCTGCGTTTTGGGGAAACTGCGGCAGTCGTGCGGTGGAACCAGGAGTGAGCGGGGGGAGCTGCGGTGTTTGAGCCTCAGCCTCACGGTCCCAGTCTCTTCCCTCCTTGTCCCCAGGAGGCTCATCCAGTTTGGCTTGATGAAGGGCCTCATCCGGCGGCTCCAGAAATACCCCGTCAAGGTCGCCCGGGATGAGCGGAGCCACCCGGCACGGCTGTACACAGGCTGCCACAGCTA
>NW_010235861.1:0-216 GCF_000690775.1 Eurypyga helias
GTGAAGGGTTTTAGGGTGCCCGGAGTAGTTTTGGGGTTAAATCACGGCGTTTTGGGGTTCAGGCAGGAGTTACCGGGGTTCATCGAAGGGTTTTGGGGTGCCGCGGGCAGTTTGGGGGTTCATTAACGATTTTGGGGTGCCCGGAGCGGTTTTGGGGTTCAATCACAGGGTTTTGGGGTTCAGCTGCCAGTGACGGGGTTGGGGGGGCAGGGGGGG
>NW_010235862.1:0-1200 GCF_000690775.1 Eurypyga helias
GGAAGGGGGAGAAAAGCACATGCAGCCCCCAGCTCGCTAAAAATCCCACCTGGAGCCAAGACCGTGGGGAGGGGGCGCCTGGGGTCTATTTGTTGACATGCTCCAGTTTTTAAGCTTTTAATTTAATATTTTCAATTCTTTAATTTTTCTTATTTTAAGTTCTTCAACCTCTACGTTTTTCAATTTCTAAGTCCTCCAACTTTTAAGTTCTTCAAACACCCTTCAATTTTTAAGGTATTCAAATTTTGAGTTTCTCAATTTTTACGTTCTTCAAATTTAATTTTTTCAAATCAAGGTTGTCAAATTTTAAATTCTTCAAATATTAAGCTCTTCACATTTTGTTTCTGTTTTTAAGTAAGTTCTTCAAATTTTAAGTTTCTCAGTTTTAACCTCTTCAAATTTTAAAACCTTCAAATATTAGGTTCTTCAGTTTTTAAGGTCTTTGAATTCTGTTTCTCGATTTTTAAGCTCTTCAAATTTTAAATTCTTCAATTTTGAAGCTCAAATTTTAGGTTTTTCAATTTCAAAGCCCTCCAATTTTTAAGCTATTCAGTTTGTAAGTGTTTCGGTGCCTTCAGCCTTCCCCTAGGAACTGCTCCTCTGCCCTTTTCCCCAAGACAGGCCCCCGGCGCCCCGGCGCGGCTCCGCTTACCCTTCTCCAGGGGTAGATGTAGGCGATGTCCATCAGGGTGTAATACTCCTTCAGGGGCTCGTCTTCGTAGAGCACTTCCACCTGGCACAGGGAACAGCGTCAGCCCCCCAGCACGGGGGAAGGGGCACTGCCAGACCCCCCCAGCCCCACTCCTGAGGCTTTGCCATCCCCAAGTGCCTCCCCCGGAGCCGGGGGTGCCTGGGCTCCGGGCACTGCCCCTGCCAGAAGCCGGAGCACAGTCACGGTTCCATGCAACACGCCGGAGGGGACGGAGCCCACCCCCACGCCCACCCACCAACACAAAGCCTGGGATATTTGGGAGGGGGTTTATTTGGTGGCCAAAACGGCATCGGCCCCTCCGAGCGCTCCGAAAGCCGGGCAGGAGCGGACCCCGGGCACACACTCGCCTTGTACTTGCTGGGAACATCCATCTTGTTGCGGAGGAACTTGGCCAAGTGCATGACGGTCATCGCGGCCGGGCAGCGCAGGAACCGCACCCCGTTCTTCTGGGGACAGCCGGAGGGGGCCGGGAGAGAGGCATTGCTCAG
>NW_010235862.1:1213-1832 GCF_000690775.1 Eurypyga helias
TTCCCACCTCCTTCGGCAGGAGGTTTGGGCTGCCCTCCTGTCCCCCCCACACCCCAAAATCCCGGAAGGCAGCTGGAACTCGCTGTGCCGTGGTCCCAGCACACTCACCTTCTCCTTCTCCAGGTCCCCGTTCTCGACGGTCCCTTTCTTCTCCTCTCTGCGGGGGAGGCAAGCGAACACAGGACAAAGTTTACGGAGGAATAAAAAGGGGGAGAGAAAAAATTACCCACCAGAAGGGCTGTCCCTGGGGGGCTACAGGGAGGCACCTTCACCCCCCTGACCACACACGTGCCCAAGTTGCTGCTTTTCCAACTCAGTGCACTGCAACCACTGCCTGGGCTGTCCCTTCCCGGCTTCCTTCCAAACCACGGCTCCGGATGTCGGTGACATCCTCGGAGGCCACCACCGGGGACGCGGCAGCCCTTGGGTTCTGCTGCCTGGGCAGGAGCTGACCCCTGCCCGCCCAGAGAGCGGCAATGTGGGGACCCCGCTGGCAGAGCAAGACCCACAGAGGGTGCGGGGTGGGGTTTGGGGGCTCCTCCGTCCATTTAAACACCCTGAGAGATGCTGAGCCCCCAGCAGCGGCTGTGGCACACACCGAATGGATCACACACCTTGG
>NW_010235862.1:1842-4133 GCF_000690775.1 Eurypyga helias
CTTAAAGCCCCCTCAGACCCACCCCCTGCCATGGGCAGGGACACCTTCCACTAGACCAGGTTGCTCCAAGCCTCATCCAGCCTGGCCTTGGACACTTCCAGGGATGGGGCATCCACAGCTTGTCCCGGTGCCTCACCACGTGGCATCTCAGCTCCATCTCCCGAGAGGGAAAGGAGGGTCTATTCACAACCCCCGAACGCAGGCAGAGGCGCAGCAGCAGCCAAAAAACGGTACCTGGACCCTTCGTAAAACTCTATGGACAGGCTGACGATCTCGTCGTCCGTCAGGTTCACCTTGTCCTGCTCGGAGACTTCCCCGCGATCTTCGTTGGAGCCGTTGGGAACTGCGGGAGCAGAGGGAGAGAGAGGCTGAGCCGTTGTGGGGGGCACAGATGGGGTGAGGGGGTGGTCCCGGAGGCTGACACTCACCCTCTGCCATGGGGTAGGCTGCGTAGAAGTCACGCCGCCTCTTCATCTCATCTGCGGGAGGAGGGAGAAAAATCACACCCAGGGGGAGATGGGCGCAGAGAGGGGGGAGCAAGAGGACGCCGCGGGCTGCCGAGCGGCTGCTCCCGAGCGGCTGCTCCCTGCCGGCAGCTGGAGCACGGGGTACGGATGGACCCGTCGGAGAGCAGTCGCTTGAGCGAGAGCCATCGAGTCGTAGCAGCAAACCCCTCGGAGCGGCCGCAAACCCGCTGCCGTGAGAACGCCCCTATGGCGGCTCGACTGTCCTCAAGTCCTCCCACACCTCCAGACCCCCCCACTTTTCCCCCTGAGGAAGGGCAGGCACTTGGAGAGCAAATCTGCGGCTCCTGCTCCCAGCTTTGCTTTTCGTGGTGCCCCCCAGCAGCAGCCCCCAGGGCGCTATCCGGATGGACCCTTCCCTGTCCGTTCACACCAGGAGTTTTCCCACTTGTCCCCATTACACGGGCAGGGGAGTGCGTGGGCAGCGCGAAACCAGGGGGGACCAGTTTCACTGGTGGGTGGGAGCGAGTTACAAACAACCCCAAATGCTACAATCGTCCATGGCTTTCCCTTTGAAGAGCCCCGGGACCAGTTTGTACACTATGTCCTGGAGGGTTTTGTCCGACCTGGGGGCAAGAAAAATAGGAAAAGAGAGAGAAATCAGCCGGATTAGGGAGCAGCTTGTTTCCCCAGGCTGCACCATGTGCCAGCCTCAACGTCGCTTCCCCCCATCTCCCTCCCGGGAAACTGGCACAAAGTCCCGGTTCCCCACCCCAAGGTGACGCCACAACCCTGGCAAAGCCGCCTGCCCTCGCGCTCACCACAAAGGGTTAACTCCGGGCAGAGAAACGAGAACGGTTCAGAAATCCTTGTAATTGCTAGGGATGACGACCCCAGGACTTTTGGGGCCGGGATCTGTTTCAGTAGTCAAAACGATTATAAAAACACACCGAGAACTTAAAAAAAATTGCATATTAAAAAGGTATTAGGGAATATGTAAATATAGATATTAAAAATGTAAATATGAAAAATTTAAATATATTAAAGCCATATTAGGGTTCCTGCAAGTTTTAATCTGCCTCTAATTTTATTTTTGGACTCCTCCACTGTCAGGTTCTACGGGAACGCGAAGGGGACTCCCTAAAACGGGAACATCTCAAGGTTGGATCTGAAACACTCGAGGAACCGGGGATGCTCAAGTCCCATCCTCATCCCAGAGCCGGGAACGGGATTCAGCCGGGAGGCCTGGGCCGCAGGCAGGGCATCTGGCATGATTCAACAGCAGCAGCTCGGCCGAATTAAAACCCAAACCCACCTCAAAACCAAAGCGGTGGGACGGCTGAAAAGTCAATTCCATCTGCCATTATTGCCATTTTAATAATAAGGCCTTTATTTTAAAGAAAAACAAATGACCGTGCCCTGTATTATTTTTAGCCCAGCCGTGTCTTTCATCCCTAACTCCTCCGTGACGTCGCTGTGGTTCACGAGGCCCCGCTGTGATTTTATTTATAATTTGTACCCGGAGAATTGGCTTTGTCATTTATAGCAAACTAATGAAAAAGCACCCTCAGCCGCTTGATTGGCAGCTTAATTACCAGCCGGGACCTGCTCTGGCGTGACTCGACCCCGTTGAGCCCAGCACGTGTTGGGTGGGGGTCAGGGTGCCACGGGGGACAGGCGCGGGCAGCACCCTCAGCACCGCGGCGGGGGGCGTTTTGGTGCTGCCGCGGCACCGTGGCTTGGAAAACAAAGGGAAAAAGCCAGGCCATCCATCGGTGTAGTGAGTTTTGTCGGGCAGCACATCTGGAAGGGGTCCCTGTCACCCGC
>NW_010235863.1:0-5710 GCF_000690775.1 Eurypyga helias
CCCCCAAACAGCCTGGGGCAAAGCCCTCCAGCTTTTGGCTCCTCAAAGGACGCCGGGAGCATTTCACCTTTGGCAAAAGCTGCTGAAGTGGCACTTTTTTCCTCCTGGAGAAGCTATTTCTGGATTACTTCTTAGCAACATAAGCAGAAAAAGATGACAGAAGAGCTCCACCTACGGATTAGCGGGAAGGGCTGTCAGGCTGGGCTGGGAGACGCGTCCTGGGAAGGGCTCTCTGTCCCTGTGTCCCCGTGTCCCCATGTCCCAGCTTCTGCAGCCGGAGGGACAATGAGGTCAGGCTGTGCAGCAAAAGCCTTTTGCTCCACAATCCTCCCCCAGGACATCCCTTCAATCTTGCTTCCCCTCCACTAAACTGTCACTCTGACATCCCTGGCAAAAGGACTTGAGCTTCTGCTGCTTCTACCTTAACGTTACCACCACCTGCAAATTCCCCTCGCAATTTTAGACATCGTTAAGGAGGCGAAAGCATAGAAACTGAGCCCCAAATTTAACGGTTGATTTTACAAGACAAGACCTCAGGGCATGAGAGAGGGAGCACAAGACAAGCACAGCCTTTTAAAGGGTACCGCCAAGATTTTAGCCCCAGACACGGGTTATATTAAAAAGAAGAGTAAACTCCTGTTTTAAAGCGTCTCTTTTTAAAAGTCTCCTGGAAACAGAAAGGGTTTCTTTATGCTCCCTCGCTGGAAAAGCCTCTTTACTGTCTGGCGCAGGGGGCAAAGGTGTGATGCTGCTGGGAGCTGGGGAAGGGGTGACCGGGTTGCCAAGCAGCGTGAAATTCAGCTTATTAGCCTTCTCCTGGGTGTAATCCTTACCGCTCCCCAGCCCCATCTGGGGTCCACCCCGCGCTGCACAGCCTCGCCATCCCTGCCCAGCCGTGAAGTGAGCAGAAAATGAGAATTTCTGCAGGAAAAGGGGAGCGACCTGCGTGTGCTCGGGGTCTCTGCGGTGCGCACGGGTTGGCTCTGTTCGCACTGGGTGCTTTGCGTGCCCGCAGCAGCCCAGGCGAGCACCCGGCGCTCCGCGACGCCGCTCTGGCACATACACGTTAATGATATTATCGTGTATATAAAGAGATATATACAGCCTGGAGAAGAGGAGGCTCCGAGGAGACCTCATTGCAGCTTTCCAGTATCTGAAGGGCCTACAAGGGTACTGGGAGAGGACTTTTTACAAGAGCCTGTAGTGATAGGACAAGGGGTAATGGGTATAAATTGAAATCAGGGAGGTTTAGAGGTCAGGAAGAAATTCTTCACAGAGAGGGTAGTGAGGCGCTGGGACAGGGTGCCCAGAGATGTTGTGGATGCCCCATCCCTGGAAGTGTCCAAGGCCAGGCTGGATGTGGCTTTGAGCAACCTGGTCTAGTGGAAGGTGTCCCTGCCCATGGCAGGGGGGTTGGAACTAGATGATCTTTAAGGTCCCTTCCAACCCAAACCATTCTATGATTCTATGAGATAGCGGCATCCCTGCCGCTCCTTCTGCAGAGACGCCGCGAGGCTGCGCAGGGAGGGGAAGGCAATGCAGCAGGGAGAGCCCAGGGGGTGTCCCCAGGGTCCCCTCTCCGATTCGAGCTGCCGGACTCAAATGCCCCCACAACTTCACACCCAACTAAGTGCAACGAATCCCGGGCTGATTCGGTCAGACCCTACGTGCTCGCCCTCCTCCCCAGCACCGGCCAAAGCTCACACGCGGCCCTTTGGCACTCAAGCGTTTCGCTTGCAAAACAATGCGCCACTTATGCCGCTTCCAGCCACAACTGCAAAGCGTGTTTGCTGCTGTTTAAATTTGCAAAGTCTCCTTGCCAAGATAAAATACCCAAGGCCAGCGCTCGCTACATTATCACAGTCGTGCTCTTTCAGCCACATAAAGGAGCCCTTTTTTTTTTTTTCTTGAAGGAAAGGCTCACTGATGTGTCTGTAAAGCTGCAGGATTTGCATGGAGAGGGCTGGGGTTTGCTGGTGCATTAATGCTGAGTGCCAGGAGAAACAAACACCGTGTTCCCTGCGCTGGAAGAGTGATGGAGATGGGGAAAGCAGAGCCGACGGCACGCAGGACTGTCCCGCTGATGAAGGGGATCCATGTGCCGTGCCGTGATGCCCGGCGGTGGTGGCAGAGCCTGGGCAGGAGATGGGCATGAATATATCCCACACAAACGATAGACAGCACATGGGGCAAGGTGTAAATTAAGGCTTCATTCCCCCAAACCCTGATGCTTGTCCCCGTGTTGGGGCTTGGGGGTCCCCTGTCCCTGCGTGGGGGTCCCTCCCGCTGGCTACAGCCATGGTGCATCACCGTCTGCAAAGCCAGTGATGGGATGCAATGGCACGGCAGCCCCGGGAACAGCACGGCGTGGAAATCTGGGGCTTCTCGGTGAGGCTGAACCAGTGCTGCTCCGATGGGCCATTTGATAAGGAGGACTGGGTGTGTTAATTTAAAGTGATATTCCCCAGGCAGCTGCCTGCATCCATCACCGGAGGGTTTATGGATCCAGCCCAACCATAGCTCACCCTGTGCGGGATGGGAAATACAGGATAAAATTAAAATAGAGACCATTTAATCCTTTTTTTCCATGCTCTCAGCCCACTCCTTACCCTGTCCCCAGGATCAGGCTCCTCCCTGGGTTATCGCTGGCATCGCTTCTTGGGTTTTTGTTTCAGCTCTTGGAAGATGAGGTGGGGAGGGATAGGACAGGGCAAAGGAAGATTGTGCTTTACAGAAAAGCATGTGATATTTATTGACAGGCTGCCTGGATGCAGGGAGAGCACTCCCCACCTGCAACCGTGTGTCCTGCCATGTGCTCAGCTCTTTCACCCATCCCTGGAGCATCCTCCCATGCTAAGGCTGACACAGGAACACCCACAGCCTCCTGCAGTCCTGCTGTGACTTGGAGACGCAGGGACAAGCCATACAGCCATGGCAGAAGCCTGGCTGGAAAGGCAGAGCCCAGCCTTCCGCTCTACAGGGCAGGTCCCATCCTGCCCGGAGTCCCAACATGCCAGAGGAGCTGTGATTCACCACCCCAGCTCTCCGGCACCCAGAGCCAAGCGGCTCAGCTCCTGGCACCCAGTGCCCAGGGGCCAGAGCCGAGGGTCTCCTGGGGCTGTCTGCGATCCCCAAGCACCTTTGCACTTCCCCAACCCCTTAACACTATTTCTGCAGGACTGACCCACCACGCACGTTCTGGGGGACTGCATCACCCCCAGTCCTGATAGCGTCTCCTTCCCAAGAGAGACGAGCCGTGAATCCCACCAGCAGGATGCGAAAGCATCTCAGCTGGGACACCGTACGGGGACCACCCCACGAAGACTGAGGAGACCACCACGTCCCCACCGTGGGCAGGGCAGCAGCCCGTGAAGCATTTCCGCAGGGATCAACCCCGCTTTGAAGGAAACAGAGTCAAGGGAACAAAACAGGTGTGTGAACAGCAAGAAAAGCCCAACACCCAACACGAAAACCCCGGCAGCAAAGCATGAGGAAAAGGCTGAAACAGCGGAGAGGCAGGTTCAGCCCCACTGCCCAGCCCCTGCCCAGGCTCAGCCAAGCATCACTCCGGGAGGAAGGAAAATCTCCTTCCCCGAGGGATGGCCTCGCTGAGGGACTCGGGAGAGCCGGGTTCAGCCCTCGGCTCGGCCTCTCCCTTGCATGACCTTGGGTAAGTCACTTAATCACGGTGACTCAGCCCTCCATCTGTAAATCAGGCCCGATAATGCCTCCCCTCGCCTATCTGCTCATTGTATCGTCTGTTGAGATTAGGCATGGCAGGGACTGTTCTCCCTACTCGCATGTCCGGCGAAGCCCTGACGGGGCTGGGAGATGCGTGGGGCCGGGTGTGAGGGGTTCTGGTTGGGGTGAGGGTCCTGTGGCTGCGGCTCTGGTCGTGGTTTGGCACAGGTGAGCCTGCAAACTGCTCCTGCAAGGCGAATAAACAACCATCCCGGGACGGGGCTGCTGTTATCTGGGTGGGTATCGCGGCCGGAGGCGCTGCGGTTTCGGTAACGGCGGCTCAGGGACGGGCGTGGGAGTGGGTGGAAGGGAAAAAAAAATCAAGATGCTGGCTGGGTGGCATTACGCAGGCAAATGCCCTTCGCTACAGCTGGACATGGGTGGGAGATATGCTGGGGGTCCCAAAAACAAAACCCCTGTCTCTGCAGGCTTTCACCGGCTCCACGAGACGCAGGGGTGACTCTGAAAATGCTTTGGGTTTGTGTCCCCAAAAAGGGACATTTAACCACTGCCTAAAGGATTTAAAGCCTATCTGGGCAGGTTGATCTGACCTGGCATGGCTTTGGCTGGGGCTGTGAAAAATCCCTTCCCTTGTGAAGTGGCCCCTTCTCAAAGCCCAGTGCCTCTTTATACTTTCTGCCTCTCAGGGCTGGGATGCCCCAGCGTCAGAGAAGCAGCCAGGGAGGACCCCGAGCATCCCTGCAACTGGGGCATGAGAGGGCCAGGGGCATCCCTTGAGCCTGTCCAGGATGAAGAGGAGAGCATCTGGTTCCCAAAAATAGCATCTGACCCTGCGCTGTCACCTGGTTCGTACCTTGGCACCCTCCGCCGCTCAGCTACTGCCGGGACTCACTTTCACCTCCCATGAAATATGAATTTCTTGGCTGCAAAGGAAAGAGAAAAGTATGTCAGGAATCCGTGTTTGGCTTGGCTGCCAGCACTGCGGTGCGCAGGGAGCGCTCGGTCGCCAAAAGGAGAGGTTTCCACCCCAAAACGCCCAGTCACAGCCAACCCCAGCCGGGTCCCCACGGGTGGGTGGCTTTGGCTGGGTGTGTGGTCACAGGGTGCTGTGGGAATGAGGAAACTGAGGCAGGGATGGAGATGGGGTCCTGCCTCCCCTCTCCTGCACCCCAGCTCCATCCCCTGCAACACAGCCACACCTATTGGGGTTCTACAGAGCCCACACCTTGCAGGGGCTCACTAACTGCAGTCAGGAAACATCCCCACCGGTGTGAGGAGGAGGAGGAAGGGGAGGCTGAGGACAGCCAGACCCCAAACCACAGCTCGGGGCACTGGAAAAAGAGCCCCCCCCGGGGGGCGCCTGCCCGCCTGCTGCCAGCCAGGCCTCATCCTGCACCCAGCGATGAGCCCAGGTCCTCCCCGCCATCCCCCACCCTCAGTGCCCCCCCAGCTGGGTCCCCAGGCCCTGCAATGCCCAGTCCCATGCAGACAGGCACTGGAGGAGCACCCACCTCCCGCCCATCTCCATCCCATACTGTGCTGGATCAGGCCACGCTCCCAAAACATCACTTGCCTACCTTACACCTTGGGAGTGAGATGGGAAAAGGGAACTTTTCCCAGGTGGGGGGATTTTAGGGGATTGCTTTTACCTCCCTGCCAGCCCTGGGTCCAGCCTGGAGTTAACACACGCTCGCTGCTCCCCAGGAGCACGTGGGTCATAGCCAGACACATGGCACCATGCTCTGACCTTAACCCATTTCCCGGTTAAATAAAGAGAAAAGCAGGTCTGGTTCCTGGCAGGGAGCATCTCACCAGGAGGGATGTGACACCTCCCTTGCCTGGGGAGCCCCTGGAGCTTGCTCGTCCCCATGGAGAGAGGCTGGGATGGGGACTGGGGCTGGCCCCACACCTGGGCACTGCCCAGGACCAAAGGGGCAGGTATGGGGATGGACTGAGAAAGGCTGGGGGGAGGCTGGAGCATCCGTTGGGCAGAAACAACGGCAGGAAT
>NW_010235863.1:5723-16715 GCF_000690775.1 Eurypyga helias
GGTACCGACAGCTTGGAAAGGACCTTGTAAGAGGGGCTGGGAAAGATGCTGGTGGGGGGCTACACACACGCACGCTCCTGGATGGCTGGGTCTGGCTCTGTCGGGGCAAAGAGCACTGCGAGAAGCTGTTTCCAGTATATTTTTCTGGCCCAAGGAGAAGTTGGAAGGTTATGCAGAAAGTTTGTTTCTCGCTCACAATGATCCAAAATTGATTTTCTGGATACAAACAGCTTTGAATTTCCAAGCTGGTGAGAATCCAACTTTCGCTTGGGATCCAGATTTTGCAAACAGTCCTAATCCTTCCTCGGCTTATAATGCAAAGCAGGGCAGGAGGGCAGCTCCCTGGGTACCCCTGAGATGTGGGGGTGTCGCAAGCCGGTGTCTCGGCGCTGTGCCTGGCATCCCTCCCAAATCTTTGAGCTGCCTGACCCCGAGATGCCTCCAGAGAGGGTGGCGCATCTAGCAGAGGGGATGGCCCATGAGACACGGCACCGAGGAGGTTGCGGGGAGAAGACATGAGATACGGCTCAGCCCCGGCTGGAGGTCACCCCCATCTGCGTGAAAAAGGACGGATGGATCAGGGTGACCGGGCAAAGCAAATCCCGTAATTCCCCAGGTGGGTGGTTGTGGGAGCTGAGTGTCAGTCATCTACGGCCACTCGCTCCGGTCCCATCCCCAGCCATGGGCCAACATCACCTGAATCGTTTCCAAGGGAAATAAATGGCTGGTGGTACAGGGTGGTGAGGCTCTCCCGAGGTTTAGCTTGGATTCTTGCCCACTGTGGAGCTGGGAGCAGCTGGGATGTGCTGAGAGGCGCCCAGAGCTGCTGGGCTGAATGGGGACAGGTTGAAGCAAGGTGAGGGTCAGCTCCCAAATCCCCGCACCCAAAGGAAAGGGATCTCCTCGTTCTGGTGTGTTTTGGCATGGGTGAGCAGCACCCTTCACAACATCTGCTTCCCTAAAAAAAGGAGGCATCGGACATCTGAGACATCCCCCACTCCTGCTCGCCGAGCCCCTGAGACTGCGGCAGGTTTAATCTCCCCGGGAATCGATAGAGGGGCTGGGTCTGACAGCAACATCTTTGTAGGGCTGTAATAAAGAATGACTTATTTTGACATTTATTTAAGAAATATTAATCTTTCATTTTCCTTCTAAATGCTCCTGTTTGCTAAGGAACTATCTGTTACCTAAGTGCTCCGATAAATCTTCTAAGGTAAAATTACATGTTAGATGCTGCCAGAAGGGTACATTTAAGAATGCTTCCCAAATTATCAACTGCATTAATCTTAATTACTTCGGTAAAAGTAGAGTCTGGCATTAGGGTGAACTAAATTGAACGGGTGTTTGTTTGTCTTTATCATATCACATATTTGAGATCATTTAACAGGACGCAGATAAAAGGCGCGCGGGGCAGCGAGGTACAGAGCAGCTGCCTAATGAAAATGATGGCTCCGGATGACAAAGTGCAGGCAGGAGGGGACCGCAGGAACCCCTGGGGTCCCTGACGCGGCAGGACCTGCCTTGGGCAGGGTGGTACGCGGGCAGAGGAGCACAGCAAAAAACCCTAAAAATCCCAAAATTAACTCCTTAGACGTCATTTTGAGTGATTTAAGCAGGAAGTTGAAAGGATAAAAGCCGGTTGGTGTCCCACCAGGTGCTGAGGTGAAGGGTTCTGGGTACCAGCGCATCCTGCATCACCCCACTGCTGCCCCGGCAACCATCCCGCATTCTGTGACTGGGGATGCGGGGGGTTTGGGGTGCAGACAGACAAAGCCTGTGCTCAATTTTTTGCTGGAATTTGGCTGCTCTCCCGCTTATTTGGAGAACGATGGCGTGCCCGAGTGGGCCCAGGCCCTCGCTCCGAGGTGAGTGCATCGCTCAGCATTTTAAGGCGCAGAAATGAAATTAAGTGTGGGATTCAGTCCTCTTTTTCACGGGATCCTTGGAGCGGTATTAAATATTGCTGCGACGAAATCTCGTCATCTCCCTGGGTCTGCATGACCTGGGCAGATTCGTTATCGAAGCAGAGTGAATTTGCATAAGCCAAAAGGGAGGATTTTCCTCTCTCTTGCTCACTTTTGTTTTAAATTTAACAAGGATTTGTCCATCGACAGCCCTGCACATGGGATGCTGAAGGGGAGATGGTGGAAGAAGAGAAGAAATGATTCTGCACACTGCCGGGGGTGTGGATAGAGGATGGATTTTGGGGAAGGGGAGCCCAGTGACGACACCCTGGCTATCCCTAACCCTGGCTGACCCCCTCGGGTATCACAGGGCATGGCACTCCGATGTCCCACCTCACCGTATCCCCTTCACGCTGCTTTCCTGGGATAGGTCTCCACTCTGCATTTCCCTCCTAGCCTTCTGCGACCCCCCAAAAAGGAAGAAAAAAGCAAAAAAGAAAAGGCAATGACACCATTCCCAGCCAATATCATGTTTCCTTCCTCCCGGCGCAGCCTGGGTCTGCTCCAAGCTGCCTTCCCCTCTGCTCCTGCTCCCAGCTCTGGTCAAACGGGGACAGGAAACCCGAGAGCAATGAGCACATCACCGGTATTTTCACCCAAGCCTCATTTAGCTCCTTGTCCTTTGGGCATCCTCCTCCCCTTCGCTCGGCAGCACGGCTGCTGGAGCAGCTGCTCGGGGATAAGGGGGGGGCCATGGCAGATCAGAATCTGCCCCGCGCTCATTTGGCCAGTTCTGCCTTTGGGCAGACACACACACGTATCACTGACTGAAATTAATTGGCTCGTTGCTATTAACACAGTCACAGACTTCAATCGGGGTCGGCTGGCTGCGCGTCAGTGAGCGCACGAATCCAGCCCGCACACACGGGGTGCTGCGAGCACCCCCAGCCCCAAGCTACTCTTGCTTAAAGGGTGCGACAGCCCCCAGAGACCCGTGCCCGGCCGGGTTTTGGCAGACGGAGCCGGATCACGGATGGCATGAGGAGCATCACGGCACTGGCCAGCAGCCCCGACACGGATGCCCTGAGCGCACCCACCAAGCTGGTTCAGATGACCTTGTCACCCCCCCCAGGCTCCTCTCTGAGCTCTGGCAGGAGGGATGACCCACAGTGGGAGCCTTCCCAAGCCTATCCCTGGTGACACGGACCCCTCATCCCCTGCGACCCAGCCGGCACCATCCCAGGGATTCCACCCACGGCTGGTGGTACCCGACAGCCACAGCAGCCATCCCAGCCTGGAGAGCAGAGATGGTCCCGTCCAGCCTGAACTAGTTACTGCAGGATCTGACAGGAGGGGACTCCTGCTAGATTTGGGGGTTTTTAAGCTGTCAACTTTCCTATAATTATTAGCAATGTTTTAAATAAGCTCTCTTCTGAAATTTGCTTCTGAAAGACAAGATTAATGAGCATTTCCTTTGGGGATTTATTGCACTGTTAATTATTCTCTTCCAGAAATTTGGTTCAGAATATTATCAGCTTTTTTTTTCAATTAAAAGTGATTATAATTTGCTCTGTATAAAAGAAAAGTGGATTTAAAAAAAAGAAATTATAATATTCCCCCTTCCTGATTAAGTATAATAGTCAAGTGATGGAGATAAAAGTAGCCAGTGGCTTTGACAGGCCACGCTGTGCAGACACGAAGTTGGCGTGTCCCCTCCCCCCGCAGCAGCTCCATCCCGGTGGGGTCCAGCTCTTGGGATAACGGGATGCATAGAGGCCGACTTGCAATTTATGGAGATTTCCTGCAGAGGGAAGCAAAGGTGTCTGCAAGCAGCCGTGCGGCGCGGTGCCAACTTTGGACAAGGGGTTTGGGGAGGAGGAGGCTGGGGATGGTGAGCTCCAGCGATGCTGCTCCAGCAGCCACCTTCTCCCAAATAATATTTGGTTGCAACTTCAGGGCTGGTGGTGGAGGCTGGGAGATGCTCTGTGGGAGACTGATCCCTGTCGGATCGTGCAGCGAGAAGGTGTTGGTAGAAACAGGGGTTGCTCTTTTCACGGATAAAATGCCTTTTTGCGCCAGCAGAGCTGCGGGGTTTGAAGTGGGACCCGAGCGGGGACAGCCCCGCACCGGGGGTTCCGGTCCCCAGAATGCAGCCTGGGCCAGGCACCAGCACCTCGCTGGTTCACAGGCTGTTTGCCCTCCCCAGCAGACATTCCTCTTGTGTCTCCCAAATGCAAAACATTCAGAAAATGCTCGCAAGAGAAACGCTTGCTTGGTGGGGGCCGTATCCAATTACACCCAGGGCACAGGGGGAGCAGCACCATGCATAGCTTTGCTGGAAAAAGCAAATTTTCCATCCCTGCGGAAGAAGAACCCGGGACCACGTCCACTGCAAGGTCTGCTTTAACCCCAGCCCGTCCCTGCAAAGCCCCGCTGCTTGGCTAGCAGGAAGCAGACAAGATGTTGAGCTAAATGCAAGGGCTGTCCGGGAGATGCCTTGTACCGGCACATCTCTCGCTGGGACAGGCAGATTTGGCCTGTCCCTGGTGGAGTCGTGGCTGGGGTGACCCATGGGGACTGTCCTGTTGTGTCCCCTGGCACACAGACCTCAGGCTGTGACGGGATGCTCCAGGCTATTTGGTCTTGCTTTGGGTGTCACCTGCTCTGAGGAGCCCAGGGGCCTGTGTTGCAGCTTGGAGGGCTTTGAGCAGCAAGCTGGGATCACGTACCCGTGCCCAGACACCTGGGTGAGGGGCACATCACAGATGGAGCGGGATCGCAGCGGCGTGCAGCCCAGTCTCTGCAAGTGCGGCGTGTGTTGCCCGTCTCCCAGCGCGCCATCCCTCTGCCAACCCAAAGACGCCGTCTGGGGCCACTAGGACCTCTGACTGCAATGCCGTCGGTATCCCCCTCATCCAAGACCCCATGATCGCTCGCATCATCCCTGATCTCACACAATGTGATGTCCCTGCAAAATCCCTGCCACTCTCAGGAGCAATGCCGGCCCCGTCCCTTCCCGCGGGACCCCTGGCTCCTGCAGAAGGCATTGTGCATCCATCCTGTGATGGATCCGACCCACGGCTACACTGCAGACGCTGCCACAAAACTCCCATGGCCGCATCCCTCCCCATCACAGCCAGAGAGCAGGGACCCTGCCAGCCCCTGCAGCAAGAGAGGATTTTAACATCATCCCCTTAATTTACTGCCTATTTATGCCTTTCCCTAAGTGATATCCTTTGCTTGGCCACAGAAAAACCAACCAGGAGCAGGTCCTTGCTGCCCAGCTCTTGGTTTATGCCTGCTCCAGAGCATCTCTCCATTGCTTCGCCAGAAGCGTTGCCATCCTCCCCACACCGAAGGGGAAGCAGATGGCTCATGGAGCAGGGGAAGGGGAATGCCTGCAAGGAGGGAATCATATCCCAGAGAGCGGGGAGAGCAGCTCAGGAATTTTGGGGTGTCCCTTGCTTTAGGCTCACTCTCCCATCCATAGGGTTGGGATGCACCCGTGGGTACTGCATCACCATGGGGAGCTGCACCCATGGAAGGCAGGAGTAGGGCTGCAGGATTTTGATGGAGAACATGGTTTGGCTTCCTTGGGATAGGGCTGCTGCCTAAAGCCAAGCTTGCCATCACCTCCAGTGCCTTGCATGGCATTTCCCTGGAATTCCCAGCCCTTTGGAGACAGAAGGGCTGTGCCATGCAGGAAGCCACAGCATGGGGTTGGGAGTTTAGGAAAGGGCTCGATGCTCAGACTTCCAGGATCAGCGCAGCTCCTCACCCCCAACTGTGTCGTGTCTGAGCTGCAAAACGCGCTGGCTGCATGATGTCCAGCTTTTAGCCCACGCCGGGGCACAGTCACACCAGGAATGTTGCATTTTGGGCAGCACGACCCCAAAAAATGAGCTGTCCTGGTGCAGCCCCACTCCCGTCCCTGTTGGCTGCGGACACTGGCGCTGAGAGATGCTCTCTGTTCTCCATGGGAGCAGAAACGCTCAGGGCCAAGAAAAACGCGCGGAGCTATAAAAAGGCTGGTGAACAGAGGGACATTCATGGCAAACTTCAATCAGCCGCTCCGTAAGGATGCTGGTGGCAGACGGGGGGGTTACGTGGCCCCACCAGCCCCGGCCAGGAGTGGTGGATGGCTGCCAGCAGCGGGCAGTACCCAGGAGGGCAGGCAGCTTTGTCCCCCCCGCCTGCCAATGTGATGCGGGTGTGTCAGAGCATCAGGGGTATAAAAGCAGGATGGATTTGCACACCCCGACGGTGCATCCCTGGTTTGTGGGATGAGGAGCTGGACCAAAATCCAGCCATGCTTTCCATTGTCCCTCCCGGGTGTCTGGTCCCTTCCAGTCCCTCTCCAGGAGGATGACGGCAGCCTGCGGCCATGGAGATCCTCCTGCTCCACGAAACATCAAAGCTGGGCAGCTGCTCGGGTCAGGTTTGTTTGCAGGTGCTGAACATGAGTCCAGCACATGCTTAAAACTTCAAAGGGTGAGTAATAAAAAGCATTTTGCCGATGGGTTTCCAGGCACACACAGCCCTTCCTGCTGGTCCAGCTGCTGGGTGGCAGATGTGGGGACACATCCCTGTGCCCCAGCCATGGCAGGAGAGGGCATGAGTCGGGTGATACCAGGGTGGAGAAAACCCGCCGTGTGTTTCTGTGTCATTTCTTCTGCTATTTTTGCTTCCTTTCTTTTTCACCAGGCACCATCCATGAGCGAGCATGGTCGAATAATGCCAATATTCATCGCGCGGACAAGCCCAGGCTCTGTTTGCATGGGAAGCAGGTTTTCTCCAGGGACTCGACAAATGACAAAATCCCCTTCCTCAGACTCCTGTATCTTTTTTTCATCAGTCAAAAAAATCAGCAGTTTTTCCAGAGGGTTGAAGAATGGCATCCTAAAAATATTTTCCTCTTGCTGGTGCTGCATGAAGTGGAAAAGCAGTTGGGGTCCAAGCCCATCCCTGCTTCGCTGATCCGGGTGCCGGTTGGGGACAACATCCCTCCTTGATGTGGGCTTGCAAGATGCAAAGCAAGGATTGGGAATTTCCCTTCTGCTTCAGGGCATCATTTTCAGGCAGAGCAGAGAGATTTTTTAAAGATGCTGTCTCAGGAGGACCAGTTGGGAGATAAGGATGAAGCTGCCCTTCCTGCAGGGAAAACGCAGATGCAATCGATCCCAGGGCTGAATCCTGATGCTGCAAGCACAAAGTGGCTGGAAAGCACAGAAATGGGGTAGGGATCTGGTCATTGTGCCCAGCCTGGGGTGGGAAGCATCACCAGGCACCTGGGTCCATGCTTTCCCGTATGTCTCATCTCCTTCCTCATCTTCGAAGGAGGAATGAGAAAGAACAACCCCCCTGCTCCTGACCATCTATGAGTCTAGAAAAAAATGTGCATTTTTATATCCTGGCTGGAAAAGAGAATTATTCCAAATAGAGACAATTTAAGAAAACTCACAAAAATCTGGAAAATGGGTGAAACCCGCTCATTAACGATTTCTCTCCAGACCCCAGCGGTGGGCAGATGTGGGTAGGAGAGGGCAGGGGGTCAGGGCATCACTCCCTGTTCGACAGGCCACGCTCATCCCGGGATTATCTTTCTTCCCTGCAGAAAGCATCCCAGACAATACCTAATGCGACGGATGGCGGAAACTATTTATTTCCCTCAGCTATTTAGCAACGACCGAACCAGCGCTAGTGCAATATTACTACATCCTGCATACTTCCACAGTGAATTCACAGACAAAGAGGTTTTTCCCCCCTTCGCCTGGAGATTTAATGCTGCTGGGAGAGGGCAGGAGATGTTTGCAGGGGGAAGCCGGGTGTGATATTCATGCCAGCGTTGGGATGTGGCTGCGGAGCAAATAACTGTGTGTGCATCTCTCATCTGCCCCGCTCCTTTTCCTCCCTTTTCCAGCAAAACGTTGCAACTAATAATTTTTGCACATGGTGCAAGAGCTGCCGTAAAGTGGCTGCTTATTTCATTAACAGACGCCGGCTGCTATCGGGTTTAGGGAAAAGGGGTGTTGGAGAAGGGCCGCCTGCGCCCCGTGGGGTATCGCTTTACCCCGCCACTTCCTGCCCAGGTGAACCCACACAATCCCGCCTGTGTGACGGAAAACATTCGGGGTCCGAGACACGTTTCCAACCAAAAACACAGGCTGCAATTCAACTTCCCTCCCCGGCCTTCCAAGATATCCCCCTTTTAACACAGAAAGTGGCATTTATCTCGGGATTCCTCAAACCCACAGTATAAAAAAATGAAATACAGGGGTGGGAGTCTGCCTGCGCCTTTGCTGGGCATCGCCGTGCCCATGCTGCCCAGCTCCTCACCTAAAATACACCTGCCCCCCAGGACGGTCAGTGTCCTGGGGATGCTCCCCAGAACAAACCACCCCGCACAAGCAACCCTACAATAACAAGCCAGCACCGGGATCAGCCAGAGGGAAATGAGTTCCCCATCCCGGGTATTCCTGAAAAAGAGCTGAGCTGGGGAGGTGGAGACACAGCGCGAGGCCAAGTCCCTCGCACCCGCCTCTGCTCCTGGTACATCCCAGCTTCCTGACACCCAGCCTGCCTTCCCCCCAGCCACCCTTTAATCTTCCTCGCCGCGTGTTTCTAAACTGAGAGTTACAATGAGCGACCAGAGCAAGACTTTGGTTTTGTTTGTTTGGATATTTTTTTTTAAAGCTGCTTTGCAAAAACACATTATAAAGAGGAAAAAGAGCCGCCTGCCCCAGGCCAAGGCCAGTGAGCACGGCGGGGGTTGCAGGGGCTGCAGGGACTTTGCCCGTCGTGCCTCACCGGGGCCCAGCCCAGGCAGTGCTCTGGGGTTATTTTTCCCTTTCATCGGGTGCCAGGTTTCAGCCCAGGATTTATACGGTCAAATCCAAAATCCCTGGAAGGCAGGGCTTGGCGTGGTGGGAACGCAGATGCTGCCTTTAGCCCGCTGCTGTAATTATGCCACCAAACTTAGAAAGCAGCGGAAGAGCCGTATGTAGCGCTACAATTAGGAGGCTGTTTAATTGCGGTGCAATTGCGTATTGTTTTCCTCTCCCTGGCTCCGGTTACCAACAACCAGCTGAGCATTAGGAGCCACATTGCAAACCCAGGCACGCCGGCTCCCGGCGCTCCCTGCCCGTGCATCCTCCGAGCATCCCTGCGTGTGGCCGCACCGCTCTGGGGACAACCGGCTTGGCATCCCGAAGGTGACCCATCACACACCTACGGCCCTGTTGGGTCAGGAGCAGTGGGAGACATGGCCAGAGCGTCCAGCTGGGGAAGGAGCCACCAAAATACGTATCTTGCTTGATGCAAGATGCTTTCTTCGAGCAACATCATTCCCCTCTCTCTGGGACTCCCCTTCTCCTGCCCAAGGCACGCTGGCTGGCCTTGGGAGCAGGCAGGAATGATTTCCTCCTGTCAGCCCAGAGATTAAAATGGATATATGCGTGGGAACCAGCAGGAGCAATGGAGACGACATGGGAGAGCAGCTGATTTATATCGTGTTGCCCCTGCAAACGCTGCGCATAAATCTGCTGCTTTTCAAGGCGAAGCGTGAATCAGAACAGCTCCGCTCGACTTCACTTTATCTCCTTGCTGCGTGACTCATCCTCCGAGCGTCGAGCTGGGCTTCCTACGGAAAAGCGATGGATGCACACGGCCAGTGGACTGGCTTTGCATCGGGGATTTCACAGCGCCCGGCAGCAACGGTGCCACCGCCAACTCCATCGTTGTAGAGTAAGAAAATGAATATCTGAGGAAAAACCCTCCAGCTGTTCCCAGTCTGACACAGGCAGGCACACACTGGTTTGGGAAGAGCCAACTCAGGTCCCCTGCTCTTGTCTGCAGGTGTTGCCACATCCCTGGGGTTTAAGCCCCCTGAGATATTCACCAGCCCCGAGGCTGCAAGAAGCTTCCATGGATTTATCCATGGAGGAGGGATGCGTGTGGAGACCTGGATCACATCCCCGGCATCGGCTGCCTGGCTAGGGCTACGTGACTCTGACCAAGGTGGAAAACAGGAGCAGGGTCTGGCATCTTCTGCAGGACAGCTCTAGGCTAACGGCATCGCCGAGAGGAGGGATGAGAAGACTCCAATATCAGGTTTAAAGTGTTCTGAAAGTGGGAGCAGATCTGGGGAGAAAGAGTGAGGGAGCTTTGTGTTCCCACCACGTCTGGGGTTTCCTCCAAGTCTCTCCCAGCTGTTCTCAGGCCCTTTAAAATGAACCGACACGGTGGCTTAACTCTCACGTTGCATCATTTCAACCCTAGAAGCGTATATAACGCCTAGCCACTGGCGAATGGAGCCAGGCATCCTCCCACTGGAAAGGCATGATGCACCCAATGCCATCAGTCCTCTGCTCTCCATGGTGCGGTGGTGCCGGGGCTTTGCCGAAGGAGCCGGACGCATCTCCTGCACCACGCAGGAAGGCAGCTCCTCTTGTTTTCACAGCTGATGTCAGGTCTGGAGAGGCTGCGGCGGAGCTACGCCCGGGAGGAAACGCGGCAGAGGGTCGGCCGGCAGCTGTGGCCGCTGCCTGCACCTGGACTTGTCTGGGACCCACGCCGATGGGGAGGACCCTGGATCTGCAGGGGGGTGCAGAGAAGGCTTTCCAGGGATGAGCTGCTCTGTGCACTCAGGACCACAGGAAGAACTGCAGCATCGCTGGGTGATGCTCTAATAAGATACCACCATGGAAAGCCCTCCATGTATTAAAAAGCACTCCAGATGCTGCCTGCAGGATCGCTTGCTGGGAGGTGCTGGGGGAGTGTAGAGGACCAACCAGACCTTGGTCTCATCTCCGTGATGTCCTCAGTCCTCTTTCCTTGGGCTGTGCTACTCACACAGTCTGCGAGGGAGGCTACTCAGAGATGGGGATGGAGAGCGTGCCGTGCGGACACGCTGGGAACTGCATGGACAGCCATGAAGGGAGGGATGTCCCAGCAAAACCCAGAGAGGTACAACCATCCTGGGCTCTGGGAGCTGCAAGAATACTGCTCAGGGAAAAAACAGAGAGGCCAGAGAGCCCTTTCCCTCTTTTTCTTTAATGATCTGCTCTCAATAAAGTAATCAGCAAAAGGA
>NW_010235864.1:0-3461 GCF_000690775.1 Eurypyga helias
TTTAACTTTTGGTCAGTCCTGAAGTCATCAGGCAGTTGAAACAGATGATCCTTGCAGGTCCCTTCCGAATGGAATTATTCCATTCTGAAACCGATCATGGCATAATATCAACTTTGGTTCAAGAAATCCCTGACTCAGGGTTCGTTAAAGGCCAAGCTATCAAAAGTATACATCCCAATAATGTTCTGGGCAACAGAATTTTTTGGTCTGATCTAGAACAGTCATCACTTAAAGTTCTTAGGTTGATTCTAAGCTTAGAGAGATTTTCTTCCTCCACGGATACATTTGCAGAACTGCTATGGTTAGCAGTAACATTTGAGCCATAAGAGTTCCTAGATCATCAGGGACCAGATGTATTCAAAAATTGAGAAGCCTTGGAGTCTGAAATTCAATTTTCAATCAACACTAACAGATAGCTTTTACAATTACAACACAGTACAAGGTCCACCCTCTTTTAGGTGCATTCATGTTTACTTCTAGAGAAACTGACTACAAAATTATATCTGTGTGTTTTATGGCTAATACCTATGAAAGGCACCTTTTCAGAACGAACCAGAAACACACATTTCATAGCTATCAAAACTCAACACCACATTAGTATTTTTCTCTCCTTATCTAGAAGGAATTCACAAGCATCTGAATAGTATTTAAGAAGTCTTGAAGACTCCCCTATACCATTTTTTTTTATCCTCTTTAATCTTCAAAGTCCTACTATTTCTTGGAGGTGGGGAGCCTCAAATAGTAAATTTAAACGTACTGTCAAAGAGCAAGCTTTGTTTTTTCAGTCACATTTCAAGATCCTCTTACAAGCAGCCAAAAAACCCTCTGGAGCACTCAGATCTGCTTGAGAAAAAATACTGTTCAAGTTAAGGAGTCTTCAGCCAGTTGGAAGCCAGGGAACTGATGCTGGCTTTGAGATACCTCGACAGGCAAGTCAACAGCAACAGAGGGCCCGAGCACATACAGATGTTACTTAGGAGTCAGTTGAGTAACATCAGCTCCAGCTCTGGGACCCCCCCAACATAAGATGGATATTGACCAGTTGGAGCAAGTCCAGAGGAGGGCCATGATGATGATCAGAGGGCTGAAGCACCTCTCCTATGAAGAAAGGCTGAGAGAGTTGGGCTTGTTCAGTCTGGAAAAGAGAAGGTCTTCAAGGCCAGGCTGGATGAGGCTTTGAGCAACCTGGTCTAGTGGAAGGTGTCCCTGCCCATGTCAGGGGGGTTGGAACTAGATGATCTTTAAGGTCCCTTCCAACCAAACCATGAAGAACTTCCTCCTGATATCTAATCTAAATCTCCCCTCTTTCAGTTTAAAGCCGTTACCCCTTGTCCTGTCACTACAGGCCCTTGTAAATAGTACCCCCCAGCTTCCTTGTAGCCCCTTCAGGTACTGGAAAGTGCTATAAGGTCTCCCCAGAGCCTTCTTTTCTCCAGACTGAACAAGAGCATATGCCATATAAATATCCATCAGTTGCCAATTTCTGTCCTGTTACTGCCAAAACAGCGTTTTAACAAACAGAAAAACTCAAAAGTAAAGCAAACAAAGGTTCATGTGAAAGAAACATTTAAAGTGTTTCTCAAAGAGTTTAATGCGACATTTCATTATTCAAAAGCAAACATCCATCATTAGTACTGAAAATAAACTTACTTCTGATGGTCATACAGAAGTTTTCCATTGTTGCCTACAACAATCACTCCAGGATTGTTTTCCTAGAAAAAAGAAATAGCAAACAAATGGAATAGTTTAATTTGAAGTGAAACTTAAGTAACATCCGTGATAGCCTTTCTGTGATAAAGCACCTGAAGTCATTACACTACAGATAGACCACAGCGGTTTTTATTAGTTCTGTACTTCAGGATTACATAAACAAACTGACTGAGTAGCACTGTGTCATGCTGCATGCTTTGCAAGAGACTGCTACATGCTTTGCATAGTTAGGGATGAAAAAACCCACACAAATTAAGTCCCTAGATACACTACCAATTACCATCATTTGTCAAATACACAAATGTAGCGAGTTGGTTGGTACCGGGAGGTTGGGCGCAGAGTCAAAGAGAAGTCCTCACAGAGGTAATGCTCAAAGCTCTAACTTTATTCCGGCATCTGGGTATTTACCGAGTTACAAAGTGTCACGCACCATCAGCCTATAAATGATTGGTTACATCGCTTTGTCCACGCGCCCTATCCCTACTCCTTATTGGCTACAGAGCTCCAGCCACGCGGCAACACTCCTCCCCCGGGCGGTTTAGGCATCCTGTTTCAAATCCCCTTTTCTTTGTTTACTCCATCTATCACTTCCTTCCTTCACCTGCTCAAGGACACATTGTCCTTCACATAGCCTGGGTTGTGCACGCAGGCCTGCATTAGCACTTCGTGACCATGGTCACCTAAAAATTCCTCTACACACAAATATGAAAAACACTGCATATGAATTTCTCCTTTCTGGGAAGATACAGATCTTGAAACTAACAAATGACTTAGTACATATAACTTTGGCTACATAACACTGGGAAAAAAACCATCCTGCTCTGGCAGGGGGGTTGGACTAGATCATAGAATCACAGAATGGTTTGGGTTGGAAGGGACCTTAAAGATCATCTAGTTCCAACCCCCTGCCATGGGCTGTGGCGTATTGAGGCACAGACTCAGATCAGTGCTGATGCTGAAACCACTTTATTTTCAAAAAGCACTTCTATTTATACCTGGTTTCCCTCCCCCATAGTTCCTCTTCGTAATCTTCCACTATGATTTGCTGGCCCACGCTGGCAGTTTTTCTTTCTTCACAGTGATTTGACAGATAACCCACAGCTTGTTTGGCACTAAGGCCTCATGGCTTGAGGACCAGCAGTCGCGCAGGGCCAGCACACAGATGCCATCCCACTGACCTCCTCCCACAAGGCTCCATGGCACAAGGACCAGCAGATGTGCAAGGCCGGCAGGCTGATGTTATCTTGTTCAGCTCCTCCCACATCACAGCTTGAGGACCAGCAGCTGTGCAGGGTTAGCAGGCTGATATTGTCTCATTTACCTCCTCCCACAATGGGCAGGGATGCCTTTCACCAGACCAGGTTGCTCAAAGCCTCATCCAGCCTGGCCTTGAAGACAGCCAGGGATGGGGCATCCACAACATCTCTGGGCAACCTGTTCCAGTACCTCACCACCCTCTCCGTGAAGAACTTCTTCCTGATATCTAATCTAAACATCCCTGCTTTCAATTTAAGCCTATTACCCCTTGCCCTGTCACTACAGGCCCTTGTAAAAAGTACTGTGTGTCCCCCCTCCAGCTTACTTGTAGGCTCCCTTCAGGTACTGGAAGGCTGCAATAAGGTCTCCAAGGAGCCTTCTCTTCTCCAGGCTGAACAAACCCAATTCTCTCAGCCTTTCATCATAGGAGAGGTGCTCCAGCCCTCTGATCATCTTCGTGGCCCTCCTCTGGACTCGCTCCAACTGGTCAATAT
>NW_010235864.1:4383-4667 GCF_000690775.1 Eurypyga helias
CGTGGGATTTTCACCAGGCCGCCTGGACTTTTCAAATATGATGGATAGAGGTTTTGCAACTCCATCCACCAGTGCTTTCAGGACCTGCGGATGTATTCCATCAGGTCCCATGGACTTGTGCACCTTCAGGTTCCTCAGGCATTCCCGAACCTGATCCTCATTGACCATGGGTGGCTCTCCATTCTTCCAATCCTTGCCCTTGTCTTCCATGACTCTGGGGGTATGGCTTGTGCCTTTGCCAGTGAATACCAAGGCAAAGAAAGCATCAAGTACCTCGGCCTTCT
>NW_010235865.1:0-596 GCF_000690775.1 Eurypyga helias
GTTAAGATAACGCGCCCCCCTCCCGCTTATTCCAGGCACACAACCACCACCCAGCCTCGCTGCACATCGCTTTCTTCACCGGGACCCCGTCTCCTCAAAGCAGGCTCGGTTATTAAAGGAGGCTGAACAAAGATAGCCCCCAGAGCAGCTATCAGCGCATTTTAACTTCATCAAAGACTTCGGGGGAGAGGGAGAGGAGGGGTCTGGCACCTTCTAGTAATGAGCTTGTCAGGAACACCCCTGCCAGAGCAATTGAACAATTTGCACACAAGCAAAAGAAAAGGAGCGGGGAGGGAGGGAGGAAGGGGAAATGCTACAAAAGCCCCTTCAATTTCCAACCATGTGCTTGGCAATCTGGAAAATAGATTCATTGGCCTCCTCTTTTCTCCCATGTCGAGTCTTGTAGCCCCTTTTGTAGGAGCTGGACATGAAAGGGAGACAACCAAGTGCCGGACACGAAGATCGCTTTTCAAAAGCAAATGTGTGTGAAGGCGAGATGTGAGACCGCTCGCTGCGGGGAGGCGGCACGTTCAGGAACAACATCAACAAACTGCGCGGAGGTTCGAGGTGGCACAGACTGGGGCAGAGGAGAGGGA
>NW_010235866.1:0-14889 GCF_000690775.1 Eurypyga helias
TTTCCTGACTGAACCCAGCACATGTGCTGCTCACGGTCACAGGAGCACTCCTCCCAGCCAGGCTGCACAACGCGAGACGTGCCCTTCCATACACAGACACGCACAGGCCAAAGACAGCACCTACCCACGTTGCAACTTCCATGCCAACTGCTCCAAAGACGACCTGCAGCGCACTGAGAGACACGGAACGTCACGTACCTTGTACACTGAATTGGCCTTCACCCTCTGCCGCTTCGTCCTTCTTCGCCAAGTCTTGTCACAGGCTGCGGGGCTGCTCTTTGTGGTCCTGCTTGGGCTCTTGCGAAAGTGGGCGCTGTCGTCGCTGGACACGTCTGACTGGGGGCACATTTCACAGACACTTCAATACACAAGGCTTCCCAGCAGTGTGTTGATTACACTCACCCTCCAACATCTGGTTTTCTAGGCAGCTTTGCTGCACCAGAACAACGCAGTGATGCTCATCATCTTATCACACACAGAAGGAAGGAGAAAAAGTTACTTGGAAGAAAATTCAGGTCGAATGCAACACGAACCGTTCGGTTTTCATCCAAAGCTTTGCGGAAAACAGGTTAATTTCCCGCCTTTCACAAGGGGAGAGGCTCAGCTCTTCCGGGTACAACAACAACTCACCACCAGACAACCGCAAGCTCCTCCTTGGAGAGCTCAGGAGGAACTGAGGGGAGGAAAGCAATCGGCATTCTAACATGCCTTAGGCCAGGTGGTGTAACCTGTTCTGGGTAGCACTCGCCTGCCGGCTGGAGAAAGGGTAAACGTTTGGACAGACACTCTGCAAACGGGTTTGCATCGTTCTTCCTCTGTCACCAACGCACTAACCAGGCTCAGCAGGCGCCGGCGCTTTCTGATGGCACGGACGGGCGACTCAAACTCGCTGTCGTTCCCAACCTACGCGAAGAGACAGAAGTACAATTGCAAAGAGGAGTTTTTGTTTTGGGGTTTGACTTCTCATCTCTATTTTTTTCCTTTTTCTAAGACTCACATCAGGAGACTGCAAAACATTCTTCTTTTTCCTATTTCTCCTCTGGAAAACTATCTCTTCCCCACTGTCACTGCTGGTTCCTACAGGAGAAACAGTAAACAACATTCACAAGAAACTGCATTGTTCACAACACAATATTGCTGCAACTGAGCAATCAAAACCTGTCTCCCTTCTGAAAGTACCTACCCAGGAGATCACTTATTGATCTACGTGTCAAATATTGTTCTCTTTAGCCCTGTTAATCAAAATACATCATCTCCTGCTGCGGCGTACAATAAATCCGGCCTCCCTGCAGAGCCTCCGAGTGGAAGTGATTACCCCAGCAGCACCGGCGGGAGAAAAGGGAGGTGAAAAATGAAGCCACGAGAAGAAGCCCCTAGAAGTTGAGTAAGTGTTACGCTTCTGGAAGCATCTTGTAATACAGATTGGTTTGGGTGCACTGAGAGAAACCCAGAACTCCCTAAAATCCTTTCTGAGCAACTGCAGCCTTTTTTGTCCTTCAAAGGGCCCCCAGTAGGAAATACAAGATATGCCCTCACTTTCTGCACGACACAGCACCAATTCTGCCAGAGGCCCGGCCTCGGCGCAGTAGGGACGGTGCCCAGGGTGACATCCTGCCTGCCCCACGCAGGCCCCACGTGAGCTGCCGCAGGGAGTGTGGCAGGATAGGGCAGGGTGGAGAGTTGGGTTTGACTAAATCACTCAACAGTTTGAATTTCCTTAAGGAAAAGCACAACGTTCCCAAACATTCCACTTCTGAAATAACATATTTACACACAACCATCATTTCAACAACACACGCTGTCCGGGAGGTTTTCAAGACCCAAACAAACAAGGCCCTTAACAACCTGATCCAGGCTCAGTATTAACCCTGCAATTCTAAAACAGCAATTTGTTCCTTTTTTGGGGGTTGTGGTGGTTTGGTTTTTAATAATTATGATTTTTTAATTCAGCAAACTAACACATCAATTTGAAGGTGTCCCTGCCCAGGGCAAGGGGTCGGAACTAGATGACCTTTAGGGTCCCTTCCAACCCAAACCAGTCTGTGAGTCTGTTTCAGGAAGAAAGGTGGTATGAACAACCAGTCACCTTCAGAAAACACCACTATCAGAGAAATAGAAGGGAAAAAAGATGCTTTAACCACCAAGAGGACTATCTGTGCCTTGTTTTAATCCAGAAAAAGACAGAAAGGGAGAGAGAAAGGAGGAAATGCCAACAGACCAGAGCCCACCAACAGTCCATGTTTGTCAGACAACCCAGGTTTGGGTACGAGGACTGTGGAAAGTGTCCTCGTACCCCAGCTTCTAGGACTGCAACCGTCCTTCCCTCCTCCTTTCATGACAGAATAACTGACTGGTTTGGGTGGGAAGGGACCTTAAAGCCCCCCCAGCCCCACCCCCTGCCATGGGCAGGGACACCTTCCATAGCCCAGGTTGCTCCAAGCCTCATCCAGCCTGGCCTCATCCTTCCCACCCCCGTCATAAAACCAAACCGGAAGACACTGGATTCTGCACCACGTATGTAGACAGGACGGTGTTAACTAACCGTGGCACGGATATCCCTACCTTCTGCAGGGGACACACGTGGGCTACGCAGGTTGGTGCTTTCCAGGTTTTCAGTTCTTCCTGTAGGAATTTCAGAACGTCCTGTAGGGGAATCAAGTGCATCCACAGCTGAATTCCCGAAGTTCTGCCTCCATGGGCTTGTGTTTACTTCGACAGTAAGAGGCACCTCTGTAACATCTGCACGAGCCCCCAGGGCAGCGTGCAGCTTGCCAGCAGCATTAGTATTTACATCTGCCTCAAAGACCTCGTTGTCACACTCTTCGAAGGAAAACCCCAGGTCAAAGTTAACAGAGAACAGCTCCTGAGAGCAGTCATAAAGATCATCCTCCTCGTCCTGGAGCTGCTCGGTCACACCACTGTCACCCGACGTTGCCACGGCTGCCGTTTCACCATGTATCGGCTCCCCCCCCGCCTTCCCGGCCTGCAGGCAGCGCGCCTCCGAAGGAAACCTCCCGGAGCCTCGCTCTGCCACTGCCCTGGGAACGGCCTCAGCCGAAGGCGACTGGACTAAATGCCTGTTGTGCCCGTTGCCCGTCTCCCCAGCGTGGCCATCCGCTAACACAGGCAGGCTCTTCCCTTCATCGATAACCGCGTTCTTCCTGCTCACTCCAAGATCCTCATCCTCCTGAACAAAAGCCTTGTTTGAAGGGTTCTTTGTCAGCACGTGACTTGCCGCTGGAGTTTCCTTTGGAATGTCAGTGAACTCTTCACTGTCAAACGCAGTCTCGAAGCTGTCGTTCCAGTGAAGTTCGGCTTCACCAGCAGCAGCCTCGGCAGACAAGGCGGTTTTTGAGAAAGAGGTGCTTGCAGAAGCGCACAGTTCCCTGGTGACTTTTGGTTCGGGGTTTCCGAAGAACAGCAGCGAACGCCCAGCCTCGGAGGATGCCGGAAGGACGCTGTCCCGTAGTCTCCCCGAATCGCTCTCAGGAGTAACCTTTTGTAAAGGACATATTGCTTCTTCCTGTCTCATCACATGTGCAAAATCACCAAGTTCAGTCAAAGAGGGGGGAGACTGTGACAAAAACCTCTTCACGGGGGAACACAGTTCTTGTAACCAAGACGGCTCCTCAGCTGGTCTCACAAGCGCAAAGGAATCTGCACGTGACTCGGGAAGATAAAATAAGTCAGGGGCCGCAGGTGACCTCTCCGTCACGAAGCTACCGTAGCCCGAATCCGCGTGGTTCGTCCCCAGCGAGTGACAAGCTTTATCTGCAGTGTCACATCCCTTCAGTGCTGCACTTCCATGAATTACGGTGCTTTCACTGCTGTCACATAGGTCCATAAATTCATGTAAGTCAAATGTCACCTCTGGTTCCTCGTCCTTTTGGCTGCCCTGCTCAGTATTTCCAAGGACAGCGAGCCTTCTTGCCGAGTAAGAAGCCGAAGTATTACCATCTGTAGCCAACACAGGCACTTCCCAGTTTAATCCCAAAGTCCTTTGGGGAGCCTTTGGTTTTCCTGTTTTAAATGTGGAAAAGAATTCAGTCTCATTATCATCTGTATCAGGTAAGAATGGGTTTATTTTTGATCTGCGTGCCACATCTTTCCTAGAGGAGCGGGCTTTCTGCTCAAGTGTGGAGCTGGTCGAGGGAAGACGACTTCCATTCCTTTGAACAATGACGTCTTCGACTCGTAAGTGAGGCCTGATCTCCAGTTCATAGCTGCAGTCTCCCTGGTGACAAACACAGCATCATGTTTACTATAACTGCACACGGGACCTCTCATAATGGTATTTAAAACAAGGGACAAAGGTTTTCATACTCCTGAAGGTTATTAGAAGGAGAAAAATAAACCCAAAACAAAACTACAGAAAGAATGTGCTGTGCACTTAAGGTCACAGCTTAACTGCAAATCCCTGCTTGGGCAGTCAAGCCTGAGGGGTTTAGAGAGACCAGAAGATAAACCACGGTGGCATTGCAGAGAGCGCCGGCGCAGGGAGATGCAGGTACAATGCAGGTCTCCGAACGCTCACGGTGAGCGACTTCACCAACACAACGTGCCAGGTGTGATGTCCCCGGACACGCTGCTGTCCTGGGAGGAGTGAAAACTGAGAAAGGTGCTGTGGGCAGAAGAAACCCTTAATGGAGCACAAGTGAGCCTGGGGTTCTCTCTTCGCTTTGTCCTGTGGCTTTTAACGTGGCTGTTGCCACTGCTGGCACATGAGGAACTTCTCACTTACATACTCTGAACTCTCTGTTCTTCCCCACGGATGCTTACTAATGTTCTGTTCACAAGGCACTGACCTAAGTCACCACCTCTTAAAAATACACCTGATAAAAGCACAATGGACTTTGACATCACACCCAGCTAGGTACTCGATGAGGACTGCCCGGACTGAAAAGCTGTTTATTGTTCTTTTCACACTCTCTTTTAAATTAAGATTTTAAAATTAAGGCGGGCAACCCTCAAAAGGAACAGTAAGGGTTGAATAAGGCTCTGGAAACAATGGTCTTGAACACTCCTTCAAAGTTCAAACCTGTTTCACTAATAAAACAGAAGGTACAATTACTTTCTTGGCAGATGAATCCCTAGGCTCATTGGTCCCTCTAACAAAACAGGGTATACCTTTACACCACAGTGAGTGATAAAACGGATTTTTACAACAGCAGGTTACCTGCTTCCTATCTGTGCTGGGTTCAGTCAGGAAAGAGTTGACTCTCTTTCCCGTGGCTGCCGTGAAGCTGTTCCTGGGTGCAGAGAGCAGCACTGGTCAGGTCTCAGCTGGGCTGGGCAATGCCTGCACTGAATTCAAGGTCTGTCTCCCCGTCTGACCCTGCAGCTGCGTTCCCAGCTCTCGCTGTCTGGCTACAGGCCGTGCCGGGACACACAGCTCAGGCACCTGCCCCCAACTGACCAAGGGAGTGTTTCATCCCACAGTGCGTCACGCTGGGGGCAGAGGCGAGGAGGGGTCCGGGAGCCATTGCTCTCTCCCTCACTCTCTCTCGTTCCCTCCCGCAGACTTGCTGACACTCTCCTGACTCCTGCGTGAGCTGCTTTGCTGACTCCTGTGCTTCAGGAGGGAGTTGGGGTGTTTGTTTGGTGTTCCTGTGCGTTCTGTCGCTGAGAGGTTTCGCTCGGAATCTGCTGCGACAGCTCTTGGGCGGCGATCGCTCTTGGGCTGCAGCTCTCGGGCTCTCTGGGTCTGACTCTCACTACTCAGCACCTGGATGTGCATTGGTCAGTGGGTGGTGAGCAACTGCATCATTAACTGTATCATATTATATCATATGTTTCATTTTATCTTATTTATTTATTTATTAGTAGTAGCATTTTTATATATTAATTTAGATTCCATTAGTAAATAGTTCTTATCTCAATTTAACAAGCTTCCTTATTCCTTTCTCCTCTGATTCTCCCCCTCTGCTGGAGGAGGGGAGGGGGATTTGTGAGAGCAGCTTCATGGTATTTTGCTAGCTGGAGGTAAACCACGACACTATCCAAGTAACATTCTCCAAAAGTCTTACTGGATATAAGTAGGAAAAAACCAAGGTCCCCAAACCATAACCTCCTGCACCCTCCTTGCTGCCCCACAATAACATTATTCAAGCAGTTCTACTGCAGCTTGTGCTAGCCATGGTGAGATTCACTCCTCAAACCCCAACACATCTCTATCTCCATCAGCACACAGTAACGTCCCACCCTCCTCTAGCGCTTCACACGCAGACCCTTCACCCCGACACATGTACCCAAGCAACGTGCGGCCTCTTCTACGGGCATAACCCCTGGTCTCCATCCACACAGAACGGAATTGTTCACTTCTTCCAGCCTGGGTCTCTGTGTAATTGAGTGGCTAGGGAAGTTTCCAGAGCTGCGCTAAGCAGTGGCACGGTGACACCAACATCAGGCTCAAACTGGGACGCCTGGGACCACCGGGGCATCTCTTCCCAAAGAGACTGCAGAAATTAAACAGTTGGAGTTTCCACAGTTGGTACACCTAGAACCGGGTCAACAGCCTTCTACTGCAAGACTCCTTATGGAAGCCAGGAGTCCATCACGGAAAACAAGGTTTGGGAAAGGCTCTGGAAAGTCATTCCATCCCATTACACAAAGCAGAAATAACCACTCCTAAAACTACTGCTGCCTGCCTTGTCGAGATGTGTTCCTGACAACAGGGCTCGAATCAGTCCTGTACTTTTCTGAAGTGAAGGTTTGAAGACTGTTCCCATCCTGACACAGCTTTGGATCTGCCCTGGCTGCAGCAGATAAAGCACGCTATCCAGCATCAGCAGGATCTTTCACTCTCAGTAATGATAGTGATAACGTGGATTCTATCACTACCTTCACACACACGCCACAGAAGGATGAGAAGTAGAAGAAGGAAGGGACAGTCTGTGTACAGGCTGGTTTGGGGTCAGGGTAGAGCTGGTTGCAGATCCTGGGTAGAGGAAGGACCCTCTGTCTCAGCAACGACATCTGCACAGCAGAGTGGCGGAGCAGGGGAGGAAGTTCAATGGCCAGAGATCCATCCGCAGCTCCCCAGACCAGACAGGCTGTCCTCTAAGACTCCTTAATACCAAATCGGTGGAGAACACAATTACTGTGAAAGGGTTAAAGGACGATTTTGATATGTTCACATTCTAAATAATTAGTTTTCCTCAAGCAGAGTCAAAACAGAGAATCAAGACATGGAAGTCTTTGTATGAAACCAAAGAGCAGTAACAAGTAATGACCAAAATGATCCAGTCCAATTAACTTCACAGATGCCATCTGAGGAGATTACACGTTTGGTTGATGCGGTAACGGTGCTGATAACGACATGTTTAGATTTAGGTAGGTAGCAACCAAACGTTGCATAACGTTTCAATTAATGTATCCGAGCATTGTAAGAACACCAGGTACATTAAATGGATTAAAGACTGATTGCCTGCCAAACCACTAAACCTTACTGAAACGGAAGCAGGGGATGCTCAGGCCAATAGGCTGCCGGGAGGCGCAGCACAGATTGTGCTTGGCCCTGTGTTGTGCTGCATTTTTTAAGTAACCCAAAGTAAAGCAACCCAAAGTAAAGCAACCCAAAACTACAAACCTGCAGGGGAAGAGGAGGGTGGTGAGTAGGTAAAAGGATAATTACAAGCACAACCAGGCCAGGGGTAGAGCAGGTACGAGCAAATCATTAAGGTTTTCCTAAGGCCAAACACAAAGTTGTATGTTTATGATGGCAAGAGGTGGCAGAACCGTAACGTGTCATCCAGGGGACCTAAAGCAACTCAAGAACAAGGTTCCTGGATTGGTAAGGGTGGTGTGTAATCTATTACTCACGTACCTCAGCAACCTGGAGGTGGCAAAAGTGATGCCATTTATTAACGGTCAGGAAGGAAGCTAATAGGTTGCTACCTTTAGCTCCATGCTGAATAGATTCCCAGAAGCTGTAACAGATAATAAAATCACCGGATGAGTCTTCTTCAGTAGTGTCAGTATGGCTTTTGAAAAGAAGAAACAAGGCCTTACAAACCCATTGGGTTTCTTTGAAGGGACTGGCAAGCAGAAGGTTGAGATGCCCTCAGGCATACCATCTTCCCAGCTTCCTGAGAGCCTTTCAAAAAGACCCTGCTACAATCTTTACAGAAACGTAAACAGAGTGAGTAAAACAAGGAAGATTCTTGCATGGATAAGTAATTGGGTACGGCACAGAAAGCAGCAGGAGTGAGGAGCTGTTAGAGTGAAGAACTTCATTAGGCCACTGCATATACCCATGATTATCTTCCAACTTGAAAGGGAAAAGAAGAGGAGTCCAGCAGCACTGCTGTGTGTCAAGACAGCCGCCCAGAAGAAGAATTGAGCATCTAGGACAAACTTTAGTAACCTAAATTCAGGCTTACACAGAGTTACATAACTGTCCCAGTTCCACTCAGTCATTCCAAACACTTTCTCCCAAACAAAATACTTTCTCCCGGTGAGCGCAGTCGATACGCGGGAGGGAAAGGACAGAATCTAATTATCACATTTTAATCAGAATGTGTACAACTTGTAGAATCTTAAATTACCTGACCTACACCTTCTATCACCTCGTAAGCTGCAGTGTGCACCAGCTGCTCAGGAAATAGGTCACGCAGGAGCAGAAAAACAGGCACCTCTCTTACATT
The DNA here is from genome assembly GCF_000690775.1 of Eurypyga helias. Taxonomy (NCBI): domain Eukaryota; kingdom Metazoa; phylum Chordata; class Aves; order Eurypygiformes; family Eurypygidae; genus Eurypyga; species Eurypyga helias. The sequence continues at coordinate 8,646 of NW_010235866.1, forward strand.
GCACTAAATTAATGACCTTGCTGACAGCTCCTGGTTCAGTTGGCAAAGCAAGAGGTTTTTTAATATAGAAAATAAAAAGGAAAAAGTAACCTTAAGATACTAACATTCTCATTTCTAATATACAAATATATGTATACATCTGCATATATATGCACACACATTTTCTAGCATTTAAATTGGAAGCATCTACTATCAAAATTAAAATTAACCTCTCATCTCATAAGCTGCTTTGGATGTACATTTTCTAACGAGATTCAGATGCCTGCCAAAATCCCGGTGCTGTTGCTATTTAAACACGAAAGGGTAAGTCTGTAACCAGACACACCATAGATTTTAACAGTTCTAACTTCTTTCATCGAACGCTTGACTGAAACAGGAGGCAAAAGCAGCATTCAGATCGAGGGAAGAAGGCTTCTGGATTGCCAGCTTTCATCGAATCATAGGATGGCTTGGGGTGGAAGGGACCTTAAAGATCACCTAGATCATAGGGAGTGTGAAAGCCCAGGGAGTCAGCATCACCAATATAATTAGTCCCATTGTTGTATTTTGTGCTTAACTTCTGGTTTAGCATGAATATTAATGAAAATGACAACTGTAAAGCTGGTGGGTTTCACACCGTATTTTGTGATAGGTAGAGCAGACACCAGAGCAACAGTTACAATCTACTCCAGTGAGGAACAGTTACAATCTACTCCAGTGAGGAATGGAATTTCATTCTCTGGCTTTTCAGAACTTGCTTACAGGGTAATTCTTCCTGAAGATTCTGACCACCTTTTCTTACAAAATATCATTTTGAACTGCTGTACAAACTAGCCCTTTTCTAAGCCGCTGAGCGAACAGGTTACACAATTTTGATGCCATCCAAGTAGAGGCACAGACACACACATGGCACACAGGTCGTTTACAGCTTTCAGGAACTGGTTAACGGGCAGGCTCATCAGTCCCTCCCATCCCCTGACCACTTACTTTCCACAAAAGACTCATCCAAACTTCTTTTTTTGAAGTTCAAGTATATTTTTAAGGGTCACCTGCTGGAAAATATTTCGTTGATTCGTGAAAGAAGCCTAAGTGACACAGCAACCACAATTTCCCTCTACAAAATGTGATATTTCTCTTCCTAAAGATGTCACATCATCGATGGATCTAGTAATTCTATTGTTTTTTTGCCCCCAGGCAGCTTGCCTGGAATGCATCACAGGCTCTCTCATACAGCCACCCAACACCCTTCTTCAAAAACGACTCCTGCGACACCGCTCTCAGCGGCTGGGAGCTCTGGAAGGGCTGCCCTCAGCTCCCCCTTGGGAGCAGTGGGCTACTCTTCACTCAGCTGCTTCTACGTATTTTGCTGATACTCTAATTTCATAGAATGGTTTGGGTGGGAAGGGACCTTAAAGATCATCCAGTCCCACCCCCTGCCATGGGCAGGGACACCTTCCATAGCCCAGGGTGCTCCAAGCCTCATCCAGCCTGGCCTTGGACACTCCCAGGGACGGGGCATCCACAGCTTCTCTGGGCAACCTGTCCCAGTGGCTCCCCACTCTCTCTGCGAAGAATTCCTTCCTGAGTTCCCATCCCCCTCTTCCTGTTTAAACCTGTTACCCCTTGTCCTGTCACTCCCTGCCCTTGAGAAAAGCACCCTCAGCTTCCTGGTAGCCCCCCAGGCACTGGAAGGGGCTCTGAGGTCTCCCCAGAGCTTCCCTTCTCCAGGCTGAACCCCCCAACTCCCCCAGCCTGTCCCCATGGCAGAGGGGCTCCAGCCCTCAAAGCCTCATAATGTGAGAAAATATCTATCCAGGAAACATAGCTATAGAATAAAAACACACAAAAGATCCCCAAAAAGGAAGATTTATTAACAAATTATGGGGTAAGTACCCTGGACATTATGGGAACTTATTGAAGACGCTACAGAGGCAAAGGTGAAAGTTCACAGAATAAAAACACGCAAAAGATCCCCCAAAAGGAAGATTTATTAGCAAATTATGGGGTAAGTACCCTGGAGATTATGGGAATATGTTGAAGAGGCTACAGAGGCAAAGGTGAAAGTTCAAGAACAACTGAAGTGCTAGAAAATAAACTAACCTATGGTCTAGTAACCGCTTATTTCTCAAAACCTTCAGGGGCAGGTGGTGGCTAGTCAGGATTAGAGGTGCCTGACCGGGGAACTGCAGAGTGTCCTGTTTTCTGCCATCCCAGACAGGTTAAAGCTGCCATTTCCTATTGGCCCTCCTTCGCCCGGGATGTCCCTGTGAGAAGCAGTGTACAGGTGTTCGGGGGCATGGGAGTCCCACCGCCCTACAGGGAGATGTACAGCACTGACCTGGATACCAATATGTAATTTCCATGAACACATGGACAGTAAAACACTCCTCAATCCCAGAGACCATCATCACTTCCTGAGCCGACCGCGTTTCCGTGCCGACACTAAAAACACAAGCAGCAACAGGTATGTCCAAGCAACCGCAGGACCGCAGCACCCTCAGCAGTTTTTCATCTCCAGCAGCAGCAGTGCCCTGAGCGCAGGCGGTCATGCTGCCTGCACGCGGACACCAGCGAGTCGTCGTGGCATTAAAACCCATGTTAAAACACGATCCCCTCTCCACACACAAAGAGCACGTCCGAAGCCACTTGGTGGAGAGGAGCTCCTGGAGGCGTTCCCAGGCCACGCGGAGGGATTGTCCCTTTGCGCCTGGCACGCTTGCTGCAAGAGCTGTGCCAAGTCGGCCTTCTGCGAGAGCTGAAGGAACCACCTACCGGCTATTCCCATACAGAAATATTTTGACAGGCTGTATTTTAAATCCAGAAACCTAAATGCAAAACTACTGTACACACGCCCCCACCCAAAGAAAATGTCAACGGAACAAAGCCCACAAAAGGGAACAGTAGGCAGAATCCATAGGTGAACCTCGGAGGGCAGGGCGGGAGACCGGGGGGGCTGACGTTAGTAAGGAGAACCCACAAACGGCAGGCAGCTGTATAGGGTGGTGTTACGTACTCCACAGCACGGAACGCACATCACGTTTATAACAGAATCACAGCATGGTCTGGGCTGGAAGGGACCTTAGAACCCCCCAGTCCCACCCCCTGCCATGGGCAGGGACACCTTCCACTAGACCATGTTGCTCCAAGCCTCATCCAGCCTGGCCTTGGGCACTCCCAGGGATGGGGCATCCACAGCTTCTCTGGGAACCTGTCCCAGTGCTCCCACCCTCTGCAGGAAGAATTCCTTCCTGATGGCCCATCTCCATCTCCCTCTTTCCATTTAAACCCATCACCCTTGTCCTGGCCCTACAAACAAGTCTGTCCCCATCTGGCTTATCACCCCCTTTAAGTGCCAAAAGGCGGCAGTTTCTGACGGCTGCTGACAGTCTGTCCCGAGGTTTAAGGTGCAGCCCTGTATCACACGCTGACAGTTTCTTTGGTTTACAGAGGATGTAATTTGCCAGAAAACGGAGATCATGTAACATCGGAGGAGAGGACAAGGGCTAGGGAGCAGCAAGTCATGTTCCCACAGGAGTGTACAGGAGCACCGCATCTCCCCCCAGCACAGGACACGCGTTATCTCGAATAGCCACATCTGAGCCCACACCATCTGCTACATCCCCTCGCACAGGGCTGACACCCCAAAACCCTCTGCTATCCACTCTTACACCCCCTTCTCACGGTGAGCACAAAACCCCGTGGGAGCTTTACAAAAAGAAAGTACCTGCAATTAGCAACCTGACCCACCTCAGCCGGGTCCCAATTAGCGTTCAGAGTCATTTGGCAACAAGATCAGAAGAATCAATATGGCACAAAGAAACTATTTTAATTGGAGAGCTGAGATTTTTGGTCTTGCAGGTTCTCCCTGGCAGCCTTAGCACCCCAGAACAAAACAACCCCCCTTCCACCACCACACCAGGAAGTGAGCTCCTGTTGGGTTTTTCCGGAATGAGGAACAAGCAGGGCCGCTCCGCACAGCTTGCTTTGGGAATCCCAAGGCAGAGCACTGATCATCCTCCTCTGATTACCTGCTCTGTGCTGTCTCAGCCAGGCGCCGTGCCCAGACCCTAAGCAGTGCCCCCAGTTCAAACCAGCAGTTCCACGGGTGCCTTGGTCCACCTGCCATAAACTCTGTAACGAAGCCATCCTAAATTACTTGTTAGTGGCTGGGGAAGAAGTCTTGCCATAGCTCGGATTGGGATTTTAACCAGAGACATACTATGGGCGATGAGGCCCTAAAAGAATGAAAAAAAAATATTGTCCTCATTTGGAACATTTTTAGCTTTGCCTTCGGTGTCTCCAGGGAACACAGGCACAGCTGGCTGGAGACACTGTGTTTCACCCCAGACATGTCTGACTGAAAGCCTTCGGATCATGGAAAGCCTTTTCAGGTTCTTTGGAATTTTAGGGTATCCTGGGAACATTTCCCTGCAGTCCGGCAGTTCATCCCATGAATCACAGAACCACAAAATTGTTTAGGTTGGAAAGGACCTTAAAGCTCCCCCAGTGCTACCCCCTGCCATGGGCAGGGACACCTTCCATAGCCCAGGTTGCTCCAAGCCTCATCCAGCCTGGCCTTGGACACTCCCAGGGATGGGGCATCCACAGCTTCTCTGGGAACCTGTCCCAATGCTCCCCACCCTCTGCGGGAAGAATTCCTTCCTGATGTCCCAGCTCCATCTCCCCGCCTTCAATTTAAACCCGTCACCCCTAAACCCCTGAAGGCGAGCGGGGGCTGGTGACCAACGCCAGAAGGTTTCAGTGGTGGTTGTTCCAGGTGCGTCCCCAAAACCCCGTCTGCCAGGGCCTTTGGCATCAGAGATTACACGAGTGAAAAAGAGAGACAACCCTTCAAACGGGAGTCTGTGGGATGTCTTCTCTCTTCTTAGGGCACGTGACTGCGCTGGCTGAAACTCCACACTGCCAGCCCTGAAGTGGGGCGTAGACATCTGACAACATCACAGATTTTAAGGAGTCATGAAGAATGGCCTACCTCCCAGAACAAAAAATGCACCTCAGTGTTCCCCGGGACTTATCCCCAGAAACTCAGGCAAATACCATCTCAATAAAAATGATTACTTTGCCCTGACCTCGTTTCCCAACAGTACAGTTTAATTTTCCAAAAATGCTTAAAAGCTATTGAATTACTTTGCATAAGGACAACTTGATTTGTTACCATGTTACACAAAAAAATCCCTGCTCGTAGCTTGCAGAAAATCCAACCCCATCTGCCCCCTCCCCGTGCTGCCGTGCTAAAGCCACGTGGGCATTAAAGGCTTTTCTGCAGCGGATGTGCCTGTCGCAGGGCTCACGTTTGGGGGGTCTTTTTTATCCTCTTTTGATTGGGCCAACTCGCTCACCAAGTTTTTTAGATCACCTAAACACAGTGTAAAAAAACCAATTCCCAAACATTTTCACTTCACCCGTTCCAACCTATCTAAGCCTTTTAATTGACTTTTTAAATCTATTATGCAAAACCCAACTGCTTAGGAGGTTTCTTGGAACTGCTGACTGAGTGCAAGGAAAGGAAAGCTACACATCAGTCAACCCCCGAGCTTTCTTCCCTAAGAGAAAACAGCCCTCAAGAACACACAAACACCTCCTGAGCTGGCTCGTGTTAAGTCACTACTAACCTCTGAATAAGCTTCTTCCGAAGAAATAACTAGTTTCATCAGAAACATCCAGATCATTTTGTTATTCACAGTGAAATATGATTTGTCTGGCTTTATATTCCATCCCTCAGTAAGGAAATTATCGATAGAACAGTGGTTTGAAGTTCCACATCTCAGTTATTTAAGGAACAGCTTTGACTCGTATTTCTCTTAAATCCCTCGGCTAGTAAGAGCAGTAAATTAACGTCACAGAGATTAGCAGGGGCACATTTGGCTATAGAGTATTTATAGTAGGAACCTGGCTGCCCAGTACAGACCCGCAAAGCCTACAACAACTATTGTTTCCATCCGCTCGTTCTCATATAGAACTAACATTTTCGGTAAATTTTTACAGACTTAATTTCTGCTAAAAGTGAATTTCCCTGAGGCTAGAGTAATACTCCCTTTATGCTATCCTACTGTCCAAGAGCAGTGCTTCCTGCAGTTTCAAAACACACGTAAACACCACGGTGAAGCAGGACTCGGGTGGTTTGAACTTGCTGTAGAACCGATCTTCACGGAGAACGCCCGGTCTGCGCAGCAGGCAGGCGGCATCACGGCTACCCCAGTCGGCGTGCTGCGTGCCGAGCACACGCCGCGCCCCGCGGACGCAC
>NW_010235867.1:0-6941 GCF_000690775.1 Eurypyga helias
GGGGGTGGGGGGCAGACACAAAGATCTTTTAAGAACAAAGTTCTTTTTGTTGTGTGTAAATTATTCCAGATCAAGTCAGTAGCTCCATAAAGTTATGCCAACTATATTTAATACAGAAAATAATGATTGAGCAACGTATAGAACAAATAGCATCTGATGAGCTCTTTTTACAGCCTGTATAATGCACTGCATTGCAAGGCACTAAGAAGTGGCAGGTGTGGAGGGGGGAAGAGGATGTCTGCATTTTGTCCGTGTGGAATATCCCCCTGCAGCTGATGGCATGCATTCAGGGTGGCCAGAAGGCTGGCTCCCAATTGCCTGTTTTCTCCTTTGTACATGTCAATTTTCTAGTAAGACAAAGTGCATCCTGTCCTCACAGCATTGGTTTCACAAGTGGGAAATTCAACTTTCAAAGTGATTTCTGTCTAGCTTAGCAATTTAGATAACATAGTGATTTTGGGCTGCTTAAAAAATGGTGGCATTTGACTCTCAGCGGGAACTTGCAGAGGGGACAGGTTCCTTCACCTCAGGTGACCTGCAAACAAGATGGAAGTGGTGGTTTTCATCTTCCCATACATGTAGATATCAATCTCCTCCAATGCCAAACTCTCCATGGCCTATCAGTCTGTCTGAACCAAAGTTTGGTCACCAAAGATTGTGCCTGGCTTTACCTTTCTTTGAGCAAAGAGGGTAGATGAAAAACAATCAATCAAAATAAACTCAACCCACTGTTAGACACCCAACTAAAAGATATGACTCTACACTGCAGGAAAAAGAAATTGTGTTGCACAACATATCACCGTATCAATGGCTTTGAACATTGTTCACATCCTTGCGTAGCTTCGTGCTCTGCCCTCTAATTTGCAGCATCAATCAAGTGTTCATAGAGCATCTACCTACCTGCTAGGAAGACAGATGCTGCCATGCCCAAAAGGGGTGAAAGTTCCAACTATAGAGTGATCTGGAGAAGGGCTAAATATGTTGGTATAGAAACCCCCACATGGGAGATGGCAGCAGCTTTGGCAAACAGCAAGATACTCAGAAGGATAGCTAAATGAGAGTCAAGGAGTTAACTTGGTACCATTCTTCAGTTTCACGGCTTCCATTACGTTCCCCTACAGACAACACAGGGGCTAACATTCTGCATCAGCTCTGTATCCTGGGTATTGGGTCCAGGTGCATTTGGATAACTGAAGCTACTAATCCAGTCATGTCCTTCCTTAACCAGCAGGTTGGGAGGGATGGAGGGTGGGCAGAGCTCTCAGTACAAAATCCACCCACCTGACTAAACTAAAATGGCTGGGACAGGCTAAAAGTGATCTTCGCAGGAGCAACTTAAGAATCAGAAATACGGTTATGAAGCACAGTATCTTTGGTGGTGGTCCCTATGACAGGGCAGACTGTTCCTAATCCAGTCTGGTGATTGGTACTGATCAAGTGGTCTTTGTTCAAGACAGAGTTATACTAAATGGATTGCAGTTTGTTGCCATTAACTTGTAACTGCATGATTCACTCTGAAATATTTCTTTCTGAGGCATGGGCTTTGTTGTTATAATCTGACTACCTGCTATAGTGTTGGTACCTTAGAAATACAGGCTGGTAAGAAACACAAGAATGATATCTTGTTCTTTTTTATGTAGCTGAGTCTTGGAAGCTGTTTGGCTACAGACTGAGTCTTCCCACTGTAGAAGTTCTCCTACTACACCTCTCACTCTTGCTACGATTCACATGTGCTGTGTATACCGAAAGGATATTAAATGAAAGATGAGCCATCGTTCAGCCCATAGTGCAGTTTTCTCTGTGCTGTGCCTGCTTTCTTGACCACTGGGATCTGAGGTTTGCCGTATGTCAGCTCTGGTGTGACCGTCATGCCAGTCTTCCACGTCTCAAGGAAAGTTTCTTCTCTGTGATGACCATAATGCCGGAGAATAATTGGTTTGTTAAACCCCACTTCTTTCAGCTTGGATGTTTGCTCTTCCCTGTTTACATGAGGGAGGAAAAAAAATTACACCTCTGATTAGTTCTTGCTAAGCAGAATCCTCAGGCAAACTTCCATTAAGTTAAAAGTAGGTTTAACCTAAGCAGAAAGCATAACTTGATTTTTTTCTCAGCTGAGAGAAAAATGATCAAGGTTATGAATTTAGCTAGTAAATCAGGCACCCTCACGAACATCAACCAACAGCCTCGTCGCCTGTTGAATTTGTTACAGACATTTCAGTACTTTGTCAATAGACTCAGCCCTTAAGTTGCAGTAGTGTGGAAGTTCAGACTTACTGATCCGCATGGCAGTGAAAATGTCTGGTTTAAAGTCTCAGCTATTTACACTTAATATCTTAGCAAGTCACTAGGTATGTATCTTCAGCTACAGTACAAGTAAAATGTGCCCAGATGTTTGTTCTTCTCCAATCTCGTCTTTCCTGTGTAACGGAGAAGAACCTGCTGATCTCCCAGTCCCCTCCTCGACCAGTATCAGCCTGAAGTGGCAGATTTGTGTTTTGTTTCATCAATAGCCTTTCATTAGGACCTCTCTACAGCTCATGATAAGATTTGTCACTCTTTATTGTATTTCACATGAGAATCCTGAGGAGCTTTGCAAACATTGACGATAAGTATTATTAAACACATCACTCTGGGGCAGAAAGGGACCAAGTTGCCCAATCTGTGGTTGAACTGCACTAGAAGTGACTGCACCAACCCCCTGCACACAGACAGAGCTGAGATCCTTTGACTGTGAGGAGCAGCCAACTCTACCCCTGTTGAAAGTCAGTCTACCTGACTTTTTTTCTTCACCTCTACAATCCTGTATTCCAGGCACCTATTGCGCTACTCTTCATTGCTATTGCTTACTCCATCTTTCTGAGAAAGAACATTATTTAAATATTTTACAATTTCTCTGTCTAACAACCAAATTTATATCTATTTCAGTCCCGTGACTGATCTTGAGAAAGGAGCAGCAATAGTTTGAGACTGGCTAAATTGACCCAAACCTAGGAGACAGCTGTTTTGTCCTGACAGCCTTTGGCTGACCTCCTTTTCAGTTATAGTTCTATGTGTACTGTTCTGCATGTCTGTATGAGCTCATGCATCCACACTTTTACCTGTTAGTCAGTTATAAAAAGCAGTTATAAAAATGTGCAGGTCATCACAGTAGTATTAGGTAAATGAAACCATTAAAGGAAAAAAATGAGCACAAAAGCTGGTTAATTTTGAGGAAAGCTATGTTAAACATCAGCCGTTAGAAATAAAAGGAATATTTTTGTCTTCAAGCCAGTATTTCTTCCTGGTTCAATTTTGCCTAAAACATTGCTCAGTATAAACTTTTTGTTGACCATGCTAAGCATAAATATTCAAGAACACTAAGCCAGCTCTCATGGCACTGACACAGGAACCTGGTGACCGTATCAGGGCACTGCAATATGAGGAGCAGCATTTTACTTCCAACCTGATGGACCAACAGGGTTTGCCAATCCTGCAAACAGGCTCAGGCCCTGTGAAAGGGAACACCTTGCTTCCAGGGAGACTCTATGAGCCTGTTTGTGGCATAAATGTTGTCTTCAATTAGATGATTAAATCAGCTGACTGCAGAGCTCTTGGGGACAGTAATATGGTAGAGCCCAGAATAGCTGCACCACAGACAATCACAGGTATCCTCGGTGTTTGGATGAGCTTTATCCGGTTCTTAACAATTGCAGGCTGGGGTACATGAAAACCTGGAATCCAGGATGATAAATGACAGATACATTTAAGAGTGTTCTCTGTAACAGGTAATTCTATGACATGATATGTCTTATGGGTGGGAAGACCTATCATCAACAGCTTTCATTTAAATAATCAGAAAATAGTATGTTTCCAGTATAAGCCTCAAATATTAAGCTTTTTTGTTGCTCTTCTTTTTCTTGGCTTTGCAAACACATTATATAGCTATTGGAGGCTGACGTACAGAGGCTGGTCAAACAATGCAAACTCCAGTTTTTGCTGCAGCATCACTTCTTTTGGACTTTGGGCTACTCAGTTCCCCAAGGAGTAAAGCAGTGATAATAACCCATTCCTTCCTTGATGAATAATTTGCTAGTGTACTGTATTGTACAACGTACAACACATTGTAGCATATACACTCTTCCACACTGAAAATTGCTTGGTTTTATATAGCCACTAGCTGCTAAACCTATTACTATGAATGATCATTTTTCACCTAAGAGACCATGCTGATTTTATTAAATCTGACTGTGTTTATAAATTTAGCAGTGTACAGGAACTGTCAGTTAAATAGAAGGATGTGTAACAGCTGAAATTCAGAAACTGTGCTGTAGATACAAAATTACACAGATTAATACCTGTCCTTGTAAGTAATTAATGCTTATAATTAGTTATCAGCAGAGATTATTTTTCATTTAAATCTTGCCTGCTTTATAAATTCCAGCACTTCTTCCTCAGAGAATTGATCAGGCAGGGTAAATCTTAACTATTTCTGACACCTCCTCCATCCCTTAATACTATTTTAGCACTATAGTTGGTACTCAGGGGATGGCTGAGGTATTTGGAAGCTACCATACATCTTGAACACACGGCCAGTTCTCTGTGGGGAGCTTCCAGGGTGTGGTGCTATGTAAAAATAGAAGGCTTAAGTATAAGCAGCATGAAGAAGTCTAAAGGCCCGATTCTGGCCACAATATCTTATGGCAATCCATTTTCATGCCTTGGCAAGGCAACATGCTACAGATGACAGAAAATTATCCAAATGCACTAATTTTTCATGGACAGTGGTTTCTTTTGCAAGAGACATTCAAACAGTTTTTCAAAACTATTAGAAAGTTTATCTACAGATTAATCACAGCCGGAAGATGTCTCACCACTAATCCCTGAAAATGCCTGTGCTGAGATAATTCTTATCATTACCAGTAGCTAAAATAAAAGAGTATGATTTTCTTTTATGTTTTTCTTTCATGAATAGTGAAGTGTAAAGCAGAACTCTAAGTTTTCAAAGCAATAATGCTCTCCAGACTAGGATCTTGGTTTGGCTGAGTGGTCTCCCATATCTATATTTCACACCATGAAAACATTGCCATTTATTCTAACTTTGCCTATGGAAGTAGAAACCTCAGTTTGTTACATTTGGGGTTTATTTTGTTCTAGCCACTCCAGTGTCCGCACATAATGCAGCTTCTGGTGAATATCTTCAGAATTCGAGTCAGAAGGTTGGAAAATCCAACCTAGAGAAACAGAATGAGAGATTAGAATTAGATGCATAAGTAAAGACTGATGTGTCAGTCCTGTTCTATGGCATTTGTCAATACAAAGTAAGGTTCACTCGTATGAACACAAAGTGTTGAAGCTTTGGGAATTGTCTTCTTAAACAGATTCTTTGCCTTGAAGAATACAGTAGGAGAAAGAGGGAATGTGCATTGTACATGCCTTTAATTGAAAAGCAGGAAATTATGTCTAGTAAGAAGATGGGTATCCAGAAAAATGGATTATTCAGATAAATTCCAGGTTAGACTTTCATCTAAACTACCTTGACTTCCCATATCAGTCACAGTCAGTTTGATTTGGCTACAGCCCATGATCGCTGCTGAAAAATGATGCAGGTAATGCTGACTCTTTAATTATCCTCAGTCTGGAGAAGTAGTCTGAAAATTAAGCCATGCATCACTTTGAGCAGCAGGGGCACAGAGTTCTTTTAGCATGCACTTCTGTAAGACATCCGTGGCTGCGGCTGCACAGTAGCAGGTATATTTTACTTAGTTCACGTTTGCATCATTTGTGGATGATTTCAGAAGGCCTGTGGGAGTGTGGAGGAAGAAGTTCCTTAACTTCTGGAAATTCAGTTATTCTCACTCAACTTTGTAAAAGATGAGAACACCCAAGATGAATGGTCAGGGTGTGATCTCTGTTCAGTCTGAACATCTTCTGTTGCAATGGTTATTATCAAAACATCAGATTACTTGACATGAAAAGTCCAAATGAGGTGATAAATAATGGCTACAGACACGGACTGCTAGAGAATGGGCCAAGCAACTGTTAAAATTAATTCAGGGAAGCTCCATTTCCCTAGATTTACTGTTTCACTATGAACAAATGGAAAAGCAAGTTAGTCAGAAACAAGAACTCAGTGGGTTAGAACCTCAGTCACAGAAATGCATGACCTGCTGCTGGGCACTCCCTCCACCAAACAAAAAATAAACCTTTGATGACAGACCAAGCAAACAGGAGTTCCCGTGAGACAGGAAAGGGTAGGTGTGGTTTAGTGGAAGCTGCTTGTCTTGACCCTTTAGGTGTCCATCTGTCATTAAGAAAACTCCAACAGCTGCCTGACTATACAGTGCATGGGCAGATCCACTGGTGGACCGCTGAAGGGAAGTGGGCATGATCTGGAGATCACTGAGACAGAAGAAGAAAGAGGCTGCCTGTGAGCACAAGAGCTAAAGGTGGAATCAATACTCTTGCAAACTTAGTAGCTCAGAGACACCAAGAGCATGCAACTCTACAGGAGAGCATTTCAGAAGTATCGATGTTTTGTTACAACCAGAAGAAACTGGATGTCACGTTTCCAGAAAACAACAGAAGAGGGTATAATTCCCTTCAATGCTCCATATATTTGTTTATGGAGCTATTCCTCCATGCTAGGATGCTGGGTGTCTCTGCAGCATTTTAACCTTCACCAGCCAAGGAATTGGTCTGCAGTCCTGGTGGCACCTGACCAACTTCATGGCCAGGATTAGGAAGAAAATGCACAAATGCACTTTTTTTTTCCCTCCACATGGCAATGTTCTTAAGGAGATCCAACAAGAGGTGCAGAGTAAGCAGTCCTTCTCTGCGGATCATCAAATCTGTCCACGTTTTAGGCAGAACTGGTATAATGCCATGTGAAGAACTTTTCAGTTAGTGTTCCCATTTGGAGCAAAAGTTATTAAGTCAAATATGGTCAGACGGCTTCCCGTAGG